>NW_020525952.1:0-14868 GCF_003368295.1 Carassius auratus | reverse complement strand
ATCCTGGTTGCCGAGACCACCCCAGAGGCCACAAAGACCTATTAATACAAACAGAAATCCACAAATTATCAAAACTGTGTAAAGTAATGCATAATTTCATTCTAAACAAGCATGCAACATTTAAGAGAGATAGGGCAAAAAAAACCAACAACAACACTTTAACAGTTATGTTTAAAACACAGTGTTGTTTGAGTAAAATGCAATTTATAACCACTAGATGGCAGCGGGAAAGACCACTAAGGCTCTTTCAGCTAGTACTGTTTTTCATGAATTCATGCCAAAACATTAATAAATTAACTGTTATAACATTTGTATCTCATTGAATTGATGTTTCCATTTTGTTCATACAGATGTTATCAGTTTTAACAATTTGCCACATTATGATTACAGTTTAATCTGAAAATGACATCTAAACTCTAAAAAAAAGAAGACTTGCCAATAAGCTTATTGTCACCTATCACTTTTTTCAAATACCTATATCTGCACAAAATGTTGTGCATGTATATGGTATCTTTTGTGTGTCTGTGTCTGTGTGTGTGTGTGGGTGTGTGTGTGCATTATGCTTATAGAGTATTACATATATTAGTCTAATCATTTACTTTCAGTGTGCGTGTCTGTCTGTTAGCCTGTTCTCCATTTTGGATGTGTTAACTGTCATCCATACATCCAGGTTGGCTCTGACCACCTCAGAGGCCTTAATGTGCTTGAACCCCGGTAAAATGCTGCTTGCAGCTTTAATTAGGGGTTCAAGCACGCAGTGCTGAAACCCTATTGTAATTGTTAGGATTTTTATTATTATTAGGGGTTCAAGCACGCAGTGCTGAAACCCTATTGTAATTGTTAGGATTTTTATTATTATTATTATTATTAGGGGTTCAAGCACGCAGTGCTGAAACCCTCTTGTAATTGTTAGGATTTTTTATTATTATTATTCTTCCGCCCTAGAACTGAACGTGCAGCCCAAACCGTAAGGCCTAGAGAGCTGAAATTTGGACAGATCGTAGAGCTCATTTTGGGGAGAACTTATCAAGTCTTAGCCCAATCGGCCTAACGGGGGCGCTACAGCGCAAAAAACTAAAATTTTGGACATTTTTGGCCGCAGATCGTAAACCGTTAGCCGTAGACTCAAAAACAAGGCATCGTTGCAATCCTTGGGTTAGCCCGAACAAAAGTGCACAGCTGCATTTTTTGCTCTACGACGCACCGTTTTCTCGCAAAATCGAGCTATATCCGAAACCTACTTTTTGCGAACTAGTCTTAGGATTTTTAACCAATCGGAATCAAACCACTTCAGAAATATTCCCTGGACACTCAATATCAATAATTATCAAAAAAAAGTTGAAATTTCAATTCTTACGCGAAACAGTACACCAAAAAGCGTCTATGCTAACGTTAGCCAAATGCTATTTTATTTATAACTCTTGAACGGAATGAGATATCTTCACCAAACTTGGTACACATATGTATGAGCTCAATCTTTGGTCATACAAAAAAAATTGCGCATCTCTGCCACTTGGGGGCGCTATAAGATCGAAAAAACACATAAATGGCTATAACTAGGCAACCGTTGGCTCGATCGACTTGAAAATTGGTATGCAGTGTCTTGGTCTGAAGGGGCACAAGTACCTATGAGGACATTTGCATATCTCAAAAAAACATGGCCGCCATTGGCCAAACAATTTTAAGCACCTATTTGAAAGGGTTAACGGATGTTGATCGGAACAAAACTCGCTGGGTACGTTCAACTCATGAACCTTAAGGTCTGTAAGAATTTTGAAAGAAATCGGCCACTAGTTGGCGCTAACGAGTTTTATGGCTCTGTAATCACGTGGTGTTTCACATATCAACGAAATATGCATATCATTTGATAGATCTCCTCATAATGCACAACTTTGCCTCAAGAACCATTGCTGTCAATCAAATTGTTCAAATGTTATTCACAAATATGTTAAAAACCTACTTTTACGAACTAGTCCTAGGTTTTTTGTCCGATCGGAACCAAACCACTGCAGTAATATTCTGTGGACTCTCTAGATCAATAATTATCAAAAAAATGTTGAATTTTGTCCTTTGGTTAGCTGTAAAGGGGTAATTTAGTAAAAGGGGTGTGGCCAAACATACCCCAAAGCCTATAAAACCTAAACGAAAACTCAAAACTTTATGAAACTTCGTGGAATCATGTATCAGGTGACTCTTAACAAGCATGCAAAGTTTCATGGAGATCGGATCATAGGTGGCGCTATAACAGTTGAAAAAGCCTCAAAAACAAACATTTTCAATAGAAAATGATCACAATTTGTAGGACATGTTCATACATTCACACAAACACTAGATCTTCATATCATATGATAGATCTCCTCTTTGTGAACAACTTTGCCTCAAGGAGCGAAGATGTCAATCAAATCGTTCAATTGTTATTCACAAATATGTTAAAAACTAACTTTTGCGAACTAGTCCCAGATTTTTTACCCGATCGAAACCAAACCACTGCAGTAATTTTCTCTGGACTCTCTAGATCAATAATTATCAAAAAAATGTTGAATTTTGTCCTTTGGTTAGCTTTAACTGGCTAAATTAGAAAAGGGGCGTGACCAAAATACCCAAAAGCATATAAAACCTAAACGAAAACTCAAAACTTTATGAAACTTGGTGAAAACATGTAACAGGTGACTCTTAACAAGCATGCAAATTTTCATGGAGATCGGACCACAGGTGGCGCTTAGCAGTAGAAAAGGTCTCAAAACATAAGATTGATATGGTAAATGGCCTCAAATTGTCTGAAAATGCTCATATATTCACATAAACACTAGATCTTCATATCATATGATAGATCTCCTCATTCTGAACAACTTTTGGGACCAATGTTGTCAATAAAGCTGTTAATTAAATATTGAAGATTATTTAAAAAAGTTACTTTGGCAAAGTAGTCCAAGGCTTTAAGCTGAAAATCAATAAAACCACTGAAGTACAATTCTCTAGACTCTGAAGGTCAATAATAATGAAAAACATGTTGAAAAATTGCATTTGGACAACTATAAACCAGTGATTGTATAATATGTTCTTTTCACAGTGTACACAAAGGCCTATTTATACAAACAGAAAGCCCACAAACTATCAAACTGTGTAAAATAAAGCCTAATTTCATTCTAAACAAGCATGCAAAATTTAAGAGAGATTGGGCAAAAAAAAATTACAACACTATAACAGTTATGTTTTAAAACACAGTGTTGTTTGAGTAAATGCAATTTATAACCACTAGATGGCAGCGGAAGACCACTAATGGGCTCATTCAGCTAGTACTGTTTTCATGAATTCATGCCAAAACATTAATAAATTAACTGTTATAACATTTAAAATCTCATTGAATTGATGTTTTCCATTTTGTTTATACAGATGTATCAGTTTTTACAATTTTGCCACATTATGATTACAGTTTAACCTGAAAATGACATTTAAACTCTGAAAAAGAGAAGACTTGCAATAATTTTATGTCACCTATCACTTATTTCAAATACCTATATCTGCAACAAAATGTTTGTGCATGTATATGTGTGTCTTTGTGTGTGTGTGTGTGCATATGCTTATAGAGTATACATATATTAGTCTAATCATTTACTTTCAGTGTGTGTGTCTGTCTGTTAACCTGTTCTCCATTTTGGATGTGTTTGAATGTCATCCAAACATCCAGGTTGGCTCTGACCACCTCAGATGCCTTAAATGCTTGAACCCCGGTAAAATGCTGCTTGCAGCTTTAATTAGGGGTTCAAGCACGCAGTGCTGAAACCCTATTGTAATTGTTAGGATTTTTATTATTATTAGGGGTTCAAGCACGCAGTGCTGAAACCCTCTTGTAATTGTTAGGATTTTTATTATTATTATTATTCTTCCGCCCTAGAACTGAACGTGCAGCCCAAACCGTAAGGCCTAGAGAGCTGAAATTTGGACAGATCGTAGAGCTCATTTTGGGGAGAACTTATCAAAGTCTTAGCCCAATCGGCCTAACGGGGGCGCTACAGCGCAAAAAACTAAAATTTTGGACATTTTTGGCCGCAGATCGTAAACCGTTAGCCGTAGACTCAAAAACAAGGCATCGTTGCAATCCTTGGGTTAGCCCGAACAAAAGTGCACAGCTGCATTTTTTGCTCTACGACGCACCGTTTTCTCGCAAAATCGAGCTATATCCGAAACCTACTTTTGCGAACTAGTCTTAGGATTTTTAACCAATCGGAATCAAACCACTTCAGAAATATTCCCTGGACACTCAATATCAATAATTATCAAAAAAAAGTTGAAATTTCAATTCTTACGCGAAACAGTACACCAAAAAGCGTCTATGCTAACGTTAGCCAAATGCTATTTTAGCTATAACTCTTGAACGGAATGAGATATCTTCACCAAACTTGGTACACATATGTATGAGCTCAATCTTTGGTCATACAAAAAAAAAATTGCGCATCTCTGCCACTTGGGGGCGCTATATGATCGAAAAAACACTTAAATGGCTATAACTAGGCAACCGTTGGCTCGATCGACTTGAAAATTGGTATGCAGTGTCTTGGTCTGAAGGGGCACAAGTACCTATGAGGACATTTGCATATCTCAAAAAAACATGGCCGCCATTGGCCAAACAATTTTAAGCACCTATTTGAAAGGGTTAACGGATGTTGATCGGAACAAAACTCGCTGGGTACGTTCAACTCATGAACCTTAAGGTCTGTAAGAATTTTGAAAGAAATCGGCCACTAGTTGGCGCTAACGAGTTTTATGGCTCTGTAATCACGTGGTGTTTCACATATCAACGAAATATGCATATCATTTGATAGATCTCCTCATAATGCACAACTTTGCCTCAAGAACCATTGCTGTCAATCAAATTGTTCAAATGTTATTCACAAATATGTTAAAAACCTACTTTTACGAACTAGTCCTAGGTTTTTTGTCCGATCGGAACCAAACCACTGCAGTAATATTCTGTGGACTCTCTAGATCAATAATTATCAAAAAAATGTTGAATTTTGTCCTTTGGTTAGCTGTAAAGGGGTAATTTAGTAAAAGGGGTGTGGCCAAACATACCCCAAAGCCTATAAAACCTAAACGAAAACTCAAAACTTTATGAAACTTCGTGGAATCATGTATCAGGTGACTCTTAACAAGCATGCAAAGTTTCATGGAGATCGGATCATAGGTGGCGCTATAACAGTTGAAAAAGCCTCAAAAACAAACATTTTCAATAGAAAATGATCACAATTTGTAGGACATGTTCATACATTCACACAAACACTAGATCTTCATATCATATGATAGATCTCCTCTTTGTGAACAACTTTGCCTCAAGGAGCGAAGATGTCAATCAAATCGTTCAATTGTTATTCACAAATATGTTAAAAACTTACTTTTGCGAACTAGTCCCAGATTTTTTACCCGATCGAAACCAAACCACTGCAGTAATTTTCTCTGGACTCTCTAGATCAATAATTATCAAAAAAATGTTGAATTTTGTCCTTTGGTTAGCTTTAACTGGCTAAATTAGAAAAGGGGCGTGACCAAAATACCCAAAAGCATATAAAACCTAAACGAAAACTCAAAACTTTATGAAACTTGGTGAAAACATGTAACAGGTGACTCTTAACAAGCATGCAAATTTTCATGGAGATCGGACCACAGGTGGCGCTATGACAGTAGAAAAGGTCTCAAAACATAAGATTGATATGGTAAATGGCCTCAAATTGTCTGAAAATGCTCATATATATCACATAAACACTAGATCTTCATATCATATGATAGATGTTGTGACAATGTTGTCAATAAAGCTGTTAATTAAATATTGAAGATTATTTAAAAAAGTTACTTTGGCAAAGTAGTCCAAGGCTTTAAGCTGAAAATCAATAAAACCACTGAAGTACAATTCTCTAGACTCTGAAGGTCAATAATAATGAAAAACATGTTGAAAAATTGCATTTGGACAACTATAAACCAGTGATTGTATAATATGTTCTTTTCACAGTGTACACAAAGGCCTATTTATACAAACAGAAAGCCCACAAACTATCAAAACTGTGTAAAATAAAGCCTAATTTCATTCTAAACAAGCATGCAAAATTTAAGAGAGATTGGGCAAAAAACTTTACACTATAACAGTTATGTTTAAAAACAGTGTTGTTTGAGTAAATGCAACCACTAGATGGCAGCGGAAGACCACTAATGGGCTCATTCAGCAAATTGAAACAGTACTTTTGAGAAGATTTATGAATTCATGCCTAAACAATAAAAAAAAAAAAACACTGTTACAACATTTTAAATCTCACTGAGTTAAAGTTTTCCATTTTGTTCATACAGACTTACCAGTTTTAAAAATTTTGCCACATTATGATTACAGTGAAACCTGAAAATGACATCCAAACTCTTAAAACTAGTTTAATCATTTAATTTCAGTGCGTGTGTCTGTCTGTCAGCCTATTCTCCGTTTTGGATGTGTTTAACTGTCATCCATACATCCAGGTTGGCTCAGACCACCTCAGAGGCCTTAATGTGCTTGAACCCCGTAAATGCTGCTTGCAGCTTTAATTATTATTATTATTATTATTCTTCCGCCCTAGAACTGAACGTGCAGCCCAAACCGTAAGGCCTAGAGAGCTGAAATTTGGACAGATCGTAGAGCTCATTTTGGGGAGAACTTATCAAAGTCTCAGCCCAATCGGCCATACGGGGGCGCTACAGCGCAAAAAACTAAAATTTTGGACATTTTTGGCCGTGAATCGTAAACCGTTAGCCATAAACTCAAAAACATGGCATCGTTGCAATCCTTGGGTTAGCCCGAACAAAAGTGTATGGCGCCTTTTTGGGGTCTACGACGCACCGTTTTCTCGCAAAATCGAGCTATATCCGAAACCTACTTTTGCGAACTAGTCCTAGGATTTTCAACCAATCAGAACCAAACCACTTCATAAATAGTCCCTGGACACTCAATATCAATAATTATCAAAAAAAAGTTGAAATTTCAATTCTTACGCGAAACAGTATGCCAAAAAGCGTCTATAGTAACGTTGGCCAAATGCTATTTTAACTATAACTCTTGAACGGAATGAGATAACTTCACCAAACTTGGTACACATATGTATGAGCTCAATTTTGGGTCAAATAAAAAAAATTGCGCATCTCTGCGACTTGGGGGCGCTATAAGATAGAAAAAACACATAAATGGCTATAACTAGGCAACCGTTGGCTCGATCGACTTGAAAATTGGTATGCAGTGTCTTGGTCTGAAGGGGCACAAGTACCTATGAGGACATTTGCATATCTCAAAAAACATGGCTGCCATTGGCCAAACAATTTTAAGCACCTATTTGAAAGGGTTAACGGATGTTGATCGGAACGAAACTCGCTGGGTACGTTCGACTCATGAACCTTAAGGTCTGTAAGAATTTTGAAAGAAATCGGCCACTAGTTGGCGCTAACGAGTTTTATGGCTCTGTAATCACGTGGTGTTTCACATATCAACACAATATGCATATCATTTGATAGATCTCCTCGTAATGCACAACTTTGCCTCAAGAACCATTGCTGTCAATCAAATCGTTCAATTGTTATTCACAAATATGTTAAAAACCTACTTTTGCGAACTAGTCCTAAGTTTTTTGTCCGATCGGAACCAAACCACTGCAGTAATATTCTGTGGACTCTCTAGATCAATAATTATTAAAAATATTTTGAATTTTGTCCTTTGGTTAGCTGTAACAGGGTAATTTAGAAAAAGGGGTGTGGCCAAACAAACCCCAAAGCCTATAAAACCTAAAGGAAAACTCAAAACTTTATGAAACTCAGTGAAATCATGTAACAGGTGACTCTTAACAAGCATGCAAAGTTTCATGGAGATCAGACCATAGGTGGCGCTATAACAGTAGAAAAGGTCTCAAAACACAAGATTTATATGGTAAATGGCCTCAAATTGTTTGAAAATGTTCATATATTCACTCAAAAACACTAAATCTTCATATCATATGATAAATCTCCTCATTCTGAACAACTTTGCCTCTGGGACCAATGTTGTCAATAAAGCTGTTAATTAAATATTCAAGATTATTTTAAAAAGTTACTTTGGCATACTTGTGATACGGTTTAAGATGAAAATCAATAAAACCACTGAAGTACAATTCTCTAGACTCTGAAGGTCAATAATTATCAAAAACATGTTGAACAATTGCATTTGGGCAACTATAAACCAATAATTTTATAATATGTTATTTGCATAGTGTACACAAAGGCCTATTTATACAAACAGAAAGCCCACAAATTATCAAAACTGTGTAAAATAATGCATGATTTCATTCTAAACAAGCATGCAAAATTTAAGAGAGATTGGGCAAAAAAAAAATACAACACTATAACAGTTATGTTTTAAAACACAGTGTTGTTTGAGTAAATGCAATTTATAACCACTAGATGGCAGCGGAAGACCACTAATGGGCTCATTCAGCTAGTTAAACAGTACTGTTGAAAGGATTCATGAATTCATGCCAAAACATTAAAAAATGAACTGTTATAACATTTTAAATCTCATTGAGTCAATGTTTTCCATTTTGTTCATACAGATATATCAGTTTTTAAAATTTTGCCACATTATGATTACAGTTTAACCTGAAAATGACATCTAAACTCTTAAAAAGAAAAGACTTGCAAGAAGTTTATCACCTATCACTTATTTCAAATACCTATATCTGCAACAAAATGTTTGTGCATGTATATGTGTGTCTTTGTTTGTGTGTGTGTGTGTGTGTGTGTGTGTGTGTGTGTGTGAGCATATGCTTATAGAGTATACATATATTAGTCTAATCATTTACTTTCAGTGCGTGTGTCTGTCTGTCAGCCTATTCTCCATTTTGGATGTGTTTAACTGTCATCCGTACATCCAGGTTGGCTCAGACCACCTCAGAGGCCTAAATGTGCTTGAACCCCGTAAATGCTGCTTGCAGCTTTAATTATTATTATTATTCTTCCGCCGTAAAACTGAACGTGCAGCCCAAACCGTAAGGCCTAGAGAGCTGAAATTTGGACAGATCGTAGAGCTCAATTTGGGGAGAACTTATCAAAGTCTCAGCCCAATCGGCCTAACGGGGGCGCTACAGCGCAAAAAACAAAAATTTTGGACATTTTTGGCCGTAAATCGTATACCGTTAGCCGTAGACTCAAAAACATGGCATTGTTGCAATCCTTGGGTTAGCCCGAACAAAAGTGTACGCCGCCTTTTTGGGGTCTACGACGCACCGTTTTCTCGCAAAATCGAGCTATATCCGAAACCTACTTTTGCGAACTAGTCCTAGGATTTTCAACCAATCGGAACGAAACCAATTCATAAATATTCCCTGGACACTCAATATAAATAATTATCAAAAAAAAGTTGAAATTTCGATTCTTACGCGAAACAGTACGCCAAAAAGCGTCTATGCTAACGTTAGCCAAATGTTATTTTGACTATAACTCTTGAACGGAATGAGATATCTTGACCAAACTTGGTACACATATGTATGAGCTCAATCTTTGGTCAAATAAAAAAAATTGCGCATCTCTGCCACTTGGGGGCGCAATAAGATTTAAAAAACACATAAATGGCTATAACTAGGCAACCGTTGGCTCGATCGACTTGAAAATTGGTATGCAGTGTCTTGGTCTGAAGGGGCACAAGTACCTATGAGGACATTTGCATATCTCAAAAAACATGGCTGCCATTGGCCAAACAATTTTAAGCACCTATTTGAAAGGGTTAACGGATGTTGTTCGGAACGAAACTCGCTGGGTACGTTCGACTCATGAACCTTAAGGTCTGTAAGAATTTTGAAAGAAATCGGCCACTAGTTGGCGCTAACGAGTTTTATGGCTCTGTAATCACGTGGTGTTTCACATATCAACACAATATGCATATCATTTGATAGATCTCCTCATAATGCACAACTTTGCCTCAAGAACCATTGCTGTCAATCAAATCGTTCAATTGTTATTCACAAATATGTTAAAAACTACTTTTGCGAACTAGTCCTAGGTTTTTTGTCCGATCGGAACCAAACCACTGCAGTAATATTCTGTGGACTGTCTACATCAATAATTATCAAAAAAATGTTCAATTTTGTACTTTGGTTAGCGTTAAATGGGTAATTAAGAAAAGGGGTGTGGCCAAACATACCCCAAAGCCTATAAAACCTAAACGAAAACTCAAAACTTTATGAAACGTGGTGAGAACATGTAACAGGTAACTCTTAACAAGCATGCAAAGTTTCATGGAGATCGCACCATAGGTGGCGCTATAACAGTAGAAAAGGTCTCAAAACACAAGATTTATATGGTAAATGGCCTCAAATTGTTTGAAAATGCTCATATATTCACTCAAAAACACTAGATCTTCATATCATATGATAGATCTCCTCATTCTGAACAACTTTGCCTCTGGGACCAATGTTGTCAATAAAGCTGTTAATTAAATATTCAAGATTATTTCAAAAAGTTACTTTGGCAAACTAGTGATAGGGTATAAGCTGAAAATCAATAAAACCACTGAAGTACAATTCTCTAGACTCTGAAGGTCAATAATTATCAAAAACATATTGAACAGTTGCATTTGGACAACTATAAACCAGTAATTTTATAATATGTTATTTGCATAGTGTACACTAAGGCCTATTAATACAAACAGAAAGCCCACAAATTATCAAAACTGTGTAAAATAATGCATAATTTCATTCTAAACAAGTCATGCAAAATTTAAGAGAGATTGGTCAAAAAAATAACAACACTATAACAGTTATATTTAAAACACAGTGTTGCTTGAGTAAATGCAATTTAGAACCACTAGATGGCAGCGGGAGACCACTAATGGGCTCATTCAGCAAAGTTGAACAGTACTGTTGAAAGGATTCATTAATTCATGCCAAAACATAAAAAAATTAACTGTTATAACATTTTAAATCTCATTGAGTCAATGTTTTCCATTTTGTTCATACAGATATATCAGTTTTTACAATTTTGCCACATTGTGATTACAGTTTAACCTGAAAATGACATCTAAACTGTTAAAACTAGTTTAATCATTTAATTTCAGTGTTTGTGTCTGTCTGCCAGCCTATTCTTCATTTTGGATGTCTTTAACTGTCATCCATGCATCCAGGTTAGCCAAGACCACCTCAGAGGCCTTAAATGCTTGAACCCCGTAAAATGCTGCTTGCAGCTTTAATTATTATTATTATTCTTCCGCCCTAGAACTGAACGTGCAGCCCAAACCGTAAGGCCTAGAGAGCTGAAATTTGGACAGATCGTAGAGCTCATTTTGGGGAGAACTTATCAAAGTTTCAGCCCAATCGGCCAAACGGGGGCGCTATAGCGCAAAAAACAAAAATTTTGGACGTTTTTGGCCGTGAATCGTAAACCGTTAGCCATAAACTCAAAAACATGGCATCATAGCAATCCTTGGGTTAGCCCGAACAAAAGTGCACGGCGCCTTTTTGGGGTCTACGACGCACCGTTTTTCTCGCAAAATCGAGCTATATCCGAAACCTACTTTTGCGAACTAGTCCTAGGATTTTCAACCAATCAGAACCAAACCACTTCAGAAATATTCCCTGGACACTCAATACCAATAATTATCAAAAAAAAGTTGAAATTTCAATTTTTACGCGAAACAGTATGCCAAAAAGCGTCTATAGTAACGTTGGCCAAATGCTATTTTAACTATAACTCTTGAACGGAATGAGATAACTTCACCAAACTTGGTACACATATGTACGAGCTCAATTTTGGGTAAAATAAAAAAAATTGCGAATCTCTGCCACTTGGGGGCGCAATAAGATAGAAAAAACACATAAATGGCTATAACTAGGCAACCGTTGGCTCGATCGACTTGAAAATTGGTATGCAGTGTCTTGGTCTGAAGGGGCACAAGTACCTATGAGGACATTTGCATATCTCAAAAAACATGGCCGCCATTGGCCAAAAAATTTTAAGCACCTATTTGAAAGGGTTAACGGATGTTGATCAGAACGAAACTCGCTGGGTACGTTCGACTCATGAACCTTAAGGTCTGTAAGAATTTTGAAAGAAATCGGCCACTAGTTGGCGCTAACGAGTTGTATGGCTCTGTAATCACGTGGTGTTTCACATATCAACACAATATGCATATCATTTGATAGATCTCCTCATAATGCACAACTTTGCCTCAAGAACCATTGCTGTCAATCAAATCGTTCAATTGTTATTCACAAATATGTTAAAAACCTTACTTTTGCGAACTAGTCCTAGATTTTTTGCCCGATCGGAACCAAACCACTGCAGTAATATTCTGTGGACACTCTAGATCAATAATTATCAAAAAAATGTTGAATTTTGTCCTTTGGTTAGCTGTAAAGGGGTAATTTAGAAAAAGGGGTGTGGCCAAACATACCCCAAAGCCTATAAAACCTAAACGAAAACTCAAAACTTTATGAAACTAGGTGAAATCATGTAACAGGTGACTCTTAACAAGCATGCAAAGTTTCATGGAGATTGACCATAGGTGGCGCTATAACAGTAGAAAAGGTCTCAAAACACAAGATTTATATGGTAAATGGCCTCAAATTGTTTGAAAATGCTCATATATTCACTCAAAAACACTAAATCTTCATATCATATGATAGATCTCCTCATTCTGAAAAACTTTGCCTCTGGGACCAATTTGTCAATAAAGCTGTTAATTAAATATTCAAGATTATTTGAAAAAGTTACTTTGGCAAGTATTCCAAGGCTTTAAGCTGAAAATCAATAAAACCACTGAAGTACAATTCTCTAGACTCTGAAGGTCAATAATTATCAAAAACATGTTGAACAATTGCATTTGGACAACTATAAACCAGTAATTTTATAATATGTTATTTGCATAGTGTACACAAAGGCCTATTAATACAAACAGAAAGCCCACAAATTATCAAAACTGTGTAAAATAATGCATAATTTCATTCTAAACAAGCATGCAAAATTTAAGAGATATGGGCAAAAAAACACTAAGAGTTAAAAGGATTAAACATTGATGTATGAGAAATTGCCATTTATAACCACTAGATGGCAGCGGAAAACCACTAATGGGCTCATTCAGCTAACTTAAACTGTACAGTTGAAAGGATGTAATGCCTAACAATACAAAAAAACACTCTTACAACATTTCAAATCTCATTGAGTTAAATTTCCATTTTGTTCATTCAGACATATCAGTTTTTAAAATTTTGCCACATTATGATTACAGTGAAACCTGAAAATGACATCTAAAATCTAAAAACGAGTTTAATCATTTAATTTCAGTGTGTGTCTGTCTGTCTGTTAGCCTATTCTCCATTTTGGATGTTTTAACTGCCATCCTATATGTCCAGGTTGGCTCTGACCACCTAAGATGCCTTAAGTGCTTGAACCCCGTAAATGCTGCTTGCAGCTTAAAAGGGGTTCAAGCACGCAGTGCTGAAACCCTATTGTATTGTTAGGATTTATATTATTATATTATTATTTTATTATTATTATTATTCTCCCTAAAACTGAACGTGCAGCCCAAACCGTAAGGCCTAGAGAGCTGAAATTTGGTCAGATGTAGAGTCCGGCTTTGTCAGAACAAAGTCTCGCCCAATCGGCCTAACGGGGGCGCTACAGCGCAAAAAACTAAAATTTTGGACATTTTTGGCCGTAAATCGTAAACCGTTAGCCGTAGACTCAAAAAACATGGCATTGTTGCAATCCTTGGGTTAGCCCGAACAAAAGTGCACGGCGCCTTTTTGGGTCTACGACGCACCGTTTTCTCGCAAAATCGAGCTATATCCGAAACCTACTTTTGCGAACTAGTCCTAGGATTTTCAACCAATCAGAACCAAACCACTTCATAAATATTCCCTGGACACTCAATATCAATAATTATCAAAAAAAAGTTGAAATTTCAATTCTTACGCGAAACAGTACACCAAAAAGCGTCTATGCTAACGTTAGCCAAATGCTATTTTGACTATAACTCTTGAACGGAATGAGATATCTTCACCAAACTCGGTACACATATGTATGAGCTCAATCTTTGGTCAAATCAAAAAAATTGCGCATCTCTGCCACTTGGGGGCGCTATAAGATAGAAAAAACACATAAATGCTATAACTAGGCAACCGTTGGCTCGATCGACTTGAAAATTGGTATGCAGTGTCTTGTCTGAAGGGGCACAAGTACCTATGAGGACATTTGCATATCTCAAAAAACATGGCCGCCATTGGCCAAACAAATTTAAGCACCTATTTGAAAGGGTTAACGGATGTTGATCGGAACGAAACTCGCTGGGTACGTTCGACTCATGAACCTTAAGGTCTGTAAGAATTTTGAAAGAAATCGGCCACTAGTTGGCGCTAACGAGTTTTATGGCTCTGTAATCACGTGTGTTTCACATATCAACACAATATGCATATCATTTGATAGATCTCCTCATAATGCACAACTTTGCCTCAAGAACCTGCTGTCAATCAAATCGTTCAATTGTTATTCACAAATATGTTAAAAACCTACTTTTGCGAACTAGTCCTAGGTTTTTTGCCCGATCGGAACCAAACCACTGCATAATATTCTGTGGACTCTCTAGATCAATAATTATTAAAAAAATGTTGAATTTGTCCTTTGGTTAGCTGTAACGGGTAATTTAGAAAAAGGGGGTGGCCAAACATACCCAAAGCCTTATAAAACCTAAACGAAAACTCAAAACTTTATGAACTCAGTGAAATCATGTATCAGGTGACTCTTAACAAGCATGCAAATTTCATGGAGATCAGACCATAGGTGGCGCTATAACAGTTAAAAAGGTCTCAAAACCAAGATTTATATGGTAAATGGCCTCAATGT
>NW_020525951.1:115000-121663 GCF_003368295.1 Carassius auratus | reverse complement strand
GAGACACTGGTAGCATATTACTTCATCACCAGATCAATGTTTTCGAGCAGACGCAGAGCCCGCACACGCCTACAGACGTGATATCATATTTAATTAGCACGAACGTCATTTAATCCTCGCCTGCTTCTGCTCCACCAGGTTCTGGACGTCCGCCTGATTGTTTGAATGCAGTCTTTATTCTCGATTATCTCTAAACTCACTGTGTGACTCCTCTGGTTTTCATCATGTTGATGAATAATATCTGTGGCCTAAACCAGCCCCTCACAAACCAGCACACATTAGAGAAAGAACCATTATGACATCTATTATATTTCTGGACGTACACGGCGTCCACTCCAGACAGACCGAAGCGTGTCTCTGTTTGTGGAGCGAACACACACCTCACACTCCATGATGCTTCAGCACATGCTTTATAAGGTTCTCCTGATTCTCTGACCTGATCTGTTGTATAACATCTGATCCTGTAAATATATTATCACAACAAACCTGCAAGATCCACAACACAACTAAAAAAGGAAGTGCATCACAGACATCATACACAGAGTGTGTGTGTGTTGGTGTGTGTGTGACTGAACAAACACACACTTTAATATTTACTTTATGAATCAAAATGAGGGTCTGTTTTTCATTTCTGTTCCAGTTGGTCCCCAAATTACAGCATATAAACAAATACACACACACACCACACACACCACACGCGCGCGCACGCACGCACGCATGCACAGCCCAGCACACACACCACACAGCGCACACACCACACACACACAACACACACACACACACGCAACACGACACACGCACACGACACACACACACACACACACACACCACGCACACACAACGCACACACACACACGCACGCACACACAGACACACACGCACACACCACGCACACACACACACACACACACGCACAACACACACACACGCACGCAACACACACCACACACACACACACACAGGTGGTCAGACAGGTTTTGGTTGTCCGATCACTGACAGACGTCTCAGTGGTGTTTTTCATGCAGGTTTGATCCAGATACGGCCTGTAGAATCTGCTTCTCAGCTCACAGCAGGTGCACAAACAAACACTGTTCTGTTGTGTTTACTGTGTGTGTGTGTGTGTGTGTGTGTGTGAGTGTGTGTGTGAGTGTGTGTGTGAGTGTGTGTATGAGAGAGAGATAGAGAGAGAGAGAGAGAGATGGGGAAGATTCAAATCAGGTCACTCATTGATTCTTCCTCCAGAGCTCCATGCATTCACATACATTTTATTCAGCAGACGCACCATTTTCATAACATTTCCCACCATCCCCTGCTCTCTCTCTCTCTCACACACACACCACACAACACACACTCTCTCTCTCTCACACACACACACACACACACACACACTCGCTCTCTCTCTCTCACACACACACACACACACACTCTCTCTCTCTCTCTCACACACACACACACACACACACTCTCTCTCTCTCACACACACACACACACCACACACACTCGCTCTCTCTCTCTCACACACACACACACACACTCTCTCTCTCTCTCTCTCACACCACACACACACACACTTCTCTCTCTCCTCACACCACACACACACACTCTCTCTCTCTCTCTCTCACACACACACACTCTCTCTCTCACACACCACACACACACACACACTCGCTCTCTCTCTCTCACACACACACACACACACACACACTCTCTCTCTCACACACAACACTCTCTCTCTCTCTCTCTCTCACACACACACACACACACACACTCTCTCTCTCTCTCTCTCTCACACACACACACACACACTCGCTCTCTCTCCTCTCTCTCACACACACACACACACACACTCTCTCTCTCTCTCTCTCTCTCACACACACACACACACACCACACACACTCTCTCTCTCTCTCTCACACACACACACACACTCTCTCTCTCACACACACACACACACACACACTCTCTCTCTCTCTCTCACACACACACACTCTCTCTCTCACACACACACACCACACACACCACTCTCTCTCTCTCTCTCTCTCTCTCTCACACACACACACTCTCTCTCTCTCTCTCTCTCCTCACACACACACACACACACACCACACCTCATATAGTTTGTGATTCTGCTGCTTGGGGTGATTTGAGGCGAGATCAGTGAATCAGACTCGATCAATCAGCTGGTATTAGAGACTGGTGTGTTACTCCGAGTGCTTCAGCCACACACTCATGAATCTCCATGAGCTCCGTCTCAGCAGACGTCTCGAAGCGCCCCGTCAGCTCTTCTCCTGCGCGTCACGGATGACTCTAGCGAGTACACAGCACAATTAAAACACAGATCTGTGAGAGACCACACCGACCCTCGGCGGAGACAGCATCCAGCGGACAAACCCATCTAACCTCCATTCCATCGTTAATGAATCAACAGAGAAATCAGATGTAATCAAGGCTGATTTGATTCATCTCCAGTGATGAAAGGAGGACAAGGACGGACGTTCAAGGGAGGTTTTCTGCGATGCCCCAATCTGTTTATTCATCACACAACACACAACTGTTCATTGAGAGACTCCAGAGAGAGAGGAATCCAGAGGAGCTGACCACACACATCCTCATCATTAAACCCCTGACCGCTCGACACACACACGACTCACTACTGCAGCACCAATGACAACAAACTAACACTTAATCATTTTCAAATTAGAGAATTAAATAAGGGTTACACAGTATAAAATAATATGCAAAATATTATGTTTCTGTGTGTATGAGTGTGTGTGTGTGTGTGTATCTGAGTGTGTGTGTGTGTGTGTGTGTGTCTGTGTGTGTGTGTGTGTGTGTGTGTGTGAGTGTGAGTGTGTGTGTGTGTGTGTTGCTGTTGCGGTGTACACAGCTCAGCATTGATCTGAACCCACATCTCTTCCCTGATGATCCGTCAGCGCTGCTCTTCTTCTGGAGAAACAAAGACCAGCAGAGTTTGCAGCTTCCTCTAAAACTTTCCAAACACTTCAGCCGAAGCACCTGAGCACTGAGACCCATCTAGAGCGACGATAACTGCTTAAAATAGTTTGTGAAATTATCGCGGTATGCCAGATGGTTAATGACCTCGTTTTGTATGTTCCTGATTTAAAACCACATTTTGCAAAAACTATTATATACATTTTTTTTTAATAATCAGATTTTCTGTGACTGTGTTGTACGTGACATTCACTGCGTGTTATTCAGATGTAAATAGTTAATAAAAAATAATAATTTTGGTGTATAAATGTCTTAACTTAAACACAAGACCATGATTAGCTGAGATGCTGCTGTGGTTAGGAGTGTGATTAATGACCCGGCAGTAATTTGTGATTTCTAACGTTGCCCTCTTGGCTCATTATTGATCAGACTTCCAAAGCTAAGCAGTTTTTACACAGTATTGAGTTCACCACACGAAGATCGAACGCAGAAACTCGATGTGCTGCAGAAACAATCCTGTGATTGTCACCATCCACTCAGAGCAGCTTCAGCCGCCGGACAAACCTCACATTTACACTTTCATTTGTGCAGAAAGATGTGCACAAGAATGGAACGTTCTCCAGAAAAACATTTATTATTTCCACCGAGAAGTTTCTAGGGAAAGAAAGCTCTGATGATGGGCAAGAAAAAAATTAGCTGAGAAAAAAATGGTTTTAATGTGTTTGCATTCAGTCCTAAAACTTTTGCTTGCCCCTGAGACACTTTGAGCAAATGAAGAGATTCTCGGAAAAGCAGAAAAGTTGACGTATAATAACTGTTCTCTCCAGCTGTTGATTTCACCTCAGTGACCTTTGACCTCTCTCTCTCTCTCTCTCTCTCTCTCTGCAGGCCAATCTGGACGAGCAGCAAACATCACCCCTCCTCCTCAGACTCCACTCGCTGGAACAGAGTGTGTGTGTGTGTGTGTGTGAGAGAGAGAGAGAGAGAGAGAGAGAGAGAGAGTGTGTGTGTGTGTGAGAGAGAGAGAGAGAGAGAGTGTGTGTGAGTGTGTGTGTGAGAGAGAGAGAGAGAGAGAGTGTGTGTGAGTGTGTGTGTGAGAGAGAGAGAGAGAGAGAGTGTGTGTGAAACATGTGTGTGTGTGTGTGTGTGTGTGTGAGAGAGAGAGAGAGAGTGTGTGTGTGTTTGTGTGTGTGTGTGTGTGTGTAAGACTAGAATGTGATATCCTTCATATTCTGTGTATTTCTCACAGCAGTGATACAGATCAATCTGTTCCAGTAAATGTAAATTAATTTTTACATTTTATGGTCATTTTTATCTTTTGAGTCAAATTCTTCATTTAATCAGTCAATTAGAATAAAAAGATATTTGGGCTGATACCAAACAAATTATATCAGTATCAAAATTCATCTTTGCAATGCAGAGGAAACACAGAAGCTGCATCTGATTCTGAAGAGGCGTTTAGATGTAGATTATTCAGTGTTTACACACTATTTAATTCAGATCAGAGAGCCATGAATGCGTTTCACCTGCAGTTACTAACGTGTAGAGTCAGCCTCAGACGTCTCGTACACGGACCGCTAAACACATCCGCTAAACACAAGTGGAAACACTTCAGGAGTTCAGAAGTTATCTTTGGATTGGTTTAATTATACAGGGTTTCCGGGAGAGGGTTTGTCACGTTCTTTAAAGGGAAACTCCACCCTAAAATGAAAATGTTGTCATTAATAATTTAATCTCATGTCCTTTCAAATCTGTAAAAGCTCAGTTCGTCTTCGGAACACAATTTAAGATATTTTAGATGAACACCTGGAAACTTGAGGAGTAGTTAATTAATGACAAAATTTTCATTTTGGGTTGGAGTATCTCTTTAATGTTCCTCCTGGAGATAAAGATGCTGTGATGACAAACCCCTCACGAAAGAAGACAGTCGTGTTTACAACACTTAGTTGTAGTTCTTGAATCTTTCCTGCAAAGATATTTAAAAACTGATTTGTTTAACATCATGTTGATGACTTCATGTGTGCTGCACTTGAATAAAAAAAGTGTTAATAAAGAAAAAGTAACTTGAATCATGTTGTAGTACTGTAGTATGTTGTAAAATATGTATAAATAATATATATATAGAGAGAGAGAGATTCGGTCAAACATTCTGTAAAAATCTAAATTCAGTTTTTTTGCACAATCGCCCAGTCCTAGTTTAAGGTTTCACCTGAAATATTTTATATATTTTTTAGAAAGATGAATTTGCATCAGATCTACTGTGCTCTATTCTATTGCAGGCCGTCTGTTTAACATGCATGCGCTCGTGAATCTGTTTAACGTTGCATGCGCTCGTGAATCTGTTTAACGTGCATGCGCTCGTGAATCTGTTCAACGTGCATGCGCTCGTGAATCTGTTCAACGTGCATGCGCTCGTGAATCTGTTCAACGTGCATGCGCTCGTGAATCTGTTTAACGTGCATGCGCTCGTGAATCTGTTTAACATGCATGCGCTCGTGAATCTGTTTAACGTGCATGCGCTCGTGAATCTGTTTAACGTGCATGCGCTCGTGAATCTGTTCAACGTGCATGCGCTCGTGAATCTGTTCAACGTGCATGCGCTCGTGAATCTGTTCAACGTGCATGCGCTCGGAATCTGTTCAACGTGCATGCGCTCGTGGAATCTGTTCAACGTGGCATGCGCTCGTGAATCTGTTTAACGTGCATGCGCTCGTGGAATCTGTTTAACGTGCATGCGCTCGTGAATCTGTTTAACATGCATGCGCTCGTGAATCTGTGGCGTTCACAGAGATGTGCTAACTTTCACGACTAGCCTCGATGCCAAATGTGAGGAACACTGGGCTCTCCACAATCTTGCTCTCGCTCACACACTGTCTTTTTAAAGGGGTCACATGATGTTGCTAAAAATAATATTATTTGGTGTAATGCAATTTGTTTATGTGGTTTAAGGTAAAAAAAAACCCATTATTTTCCACATAATGTACTTTGTTGCTCCTCTATGCCATTACAATTAAACCCATTACAAAAAAGCATTTGTTGCATCCACTGCGGACATAATCATAATGACTTACACTGTGTTTCATGCGTTGGGTTGCGTATCTACTGCGTAAACATAAAACCTTGTCTGCATCTGTGATCAGAGAACGACAAACAACAAGTGCTGCTCTGCACTGCTCAAAACTCACGTTTGAGTCATCAGCGGCAAATTATTTAAATATAGAAACATACTTACAGACTGTGAGTCAGAAGCAGAGACTGCCACACTTTATAGAAACCGACACGGCGTTGTAGACTACTCTGAGGTTCAGGAAACAGTCCTCCAGAAACTGTGCTGCACACTCCTGAATATTTGGGTTGAACTGTTCTGGAACAGTGTTATAAATACAACTAAACCACTGATATCTAGTTGTGTCCTCTTTTGGAAGAACAAATAAAGTAGTTTCGCTTTCACAATGAAACACAGCATCTTCACAACATGGCAACAAAAACAATACTAACATTTTTATACATTTATGCATTTAGCAGACACTTTTATCCAAAGCGACTTACAGTGCAGTCAGGCTTTACATTTTTACATATCACGTGTCCCCGGGAATCGAACCCCCAACGCTTGATAACACAAAGCTCTACCACTTGAGCTACAGAAACACATACTACAGCGAGAATAAAAGATATACTTTCTTTCTTTGCGTGAACATATGGACGGTGATA
>NW_020525951.1:85000-110000 GCF_003368295.1 Carassius auratus | reverse complement strand
TAATGAGACAAGCACTGTGTGTGTGTGTGTGTGTGTTTGTGCAAGCCCTTCAGACTGTACTTTGTAGATCAACAACACTGAGGCCAACATATTTATATCTGGTCAGATAATGACTCTATAACTCTTGTTTAAGTATTTGGTTTTGGAGGACTCAACCCAACATTTCCTCAGATCATAAAACCACTGAATCCAAACCACATCCACAGACACATGACTATTTTCTCAGTTTGCGAGTTTGGGGAATGTGCCATGAAAACTGCATTTTGCATTAACTTTTTAGGCATCTTTGTAATGGTTTCTGATTTGCATAATTCATTTAGAGACTCCCGTGCTAAACCCAAGCATGCAGAGGATGCAACAAACAACACTCTCAATGGGTTTCTTCTGAAACAGCAGATCTTACAAGACAACACAAACTCCTCCAGCTTTATATATAAATATATCACACATCAGACCAACTCAAGTATCACTGCTCGAGTCAAGAATGAATGAAAAACAAAACAGAGAGGTGTAGTTGGTGGAAAACATCCAGGTGGACGAATAAAAAATGTGTGTGTAACGCTCCATTTCATCCTCTATTGCTCTGACAGAAGTGCATGCAGTGAGAGAGAGAGACAGAGAGAGAGACAGAGAGAGAGAGAGAGAGGGATGGTAAGAGAGCTGAATATCTGAAATCCTTCTGGACAGGATCTTTTACACTGCTGTCATGTCAGAGTTTGTACACAAACAATGTGTGTGTTCAGATTAGAGACAGAATCTCTGCAGCTCTGTGTGTGTGTGTGTGTGTGTGTGTGTGTGTGTGTGTGTGAGCGCTGTCTTGCTAATTTTATTGCATGCATCTAAATATGTAGTTCTAGTACTTTAGAGACTCGTGAAAATCCAGTTCAACAAAAATCTTTGTGGCAAGAAAATGAGACCGTGTGGAGTTCATATTCCAGGTCTTTCCTAGAACTGAATAATTCAAGCAGTACATAATTATTCCCTAAAACACTCCCCGCTGAACCGCTTCCTTCTGCACGCGCTGCTCTCGCCTCAAGGTGCAAGAACTGCAGTAATAACTTCTGCATTCTGTGTGGTTTACTGCCAGAATCTGCATTAAAAGAGACTCAGTCTAATGTATGCTAATGACAGATATATGCTAATGCAGGGTTTGGATTGTTAAATGGAATAGCCATTCGTTTCACTGGACGACAGCTCGACGTTTACACAGATGAAGTTTAAACTGCGGCGAGTGACGAGATATTCAGCGGACGACTGAAGTCATTTAGCATCAGACTAATGACGGTGACATCACTCCTGTAAATGATGAAGGAAACATCGATTCTTTAATGGCCACATTAAGTTTCTCTGATTCCAGAGCGGAGAAGAATCAGGTCAAAGAGAAAGTTTTCTGGCTCAGGAACCACCCGAGAGAGTTGCTGAAGTTCACTTGAGCGCTGTGATTTATCTTCGGCCTTCTGAAGTCTCACCGTTCAGGCTTTTGTGCTCAAAAAGCCCTTTTGCATCAGACAGCAGCATGAGCTACAATAAAACATTTGAATGAATTTAGAAAGTGAACACACGTGACGGCACAGATTCATCATGTTCATCCAACACACAGCATCTTCTGTCTGTGATTAAACCCACTTCAGCTGGAGAATATTACAGCCTCACAGACAGACACGCGTCCTCAGCACTGCTAGTCAGGGTTAGTGTGTGAGGGTTAGTGTGTGAGGGTTAGTGTGTGAGGATTAGTGTGTGAGGATTAGTGTGTGAGGATTAGTGTGTGAGGGTTAGTGTGTGAGGGTTAGTGTGTGAGGGTTAGTGTGTAAGGATTAGTGTGTGAGGGTTAGTGTGTGAGGACTAGTGTGTAAGGATTAGTGTGTGAGGACTAGTGTGTGAGGACTAGTGTGTGAGGGTTAGTGTGTGAGGACTAGTGTGTAAGGATTAGTGTGTGAGGACTAGTGTGTGAGAACTAGTGTGTGAGGACAAGTGTGTAAGGATTAGTGTGTGAGGGTTAGTGTGTGAGGGTTAGTGTGTGAGGGTTAGTGTGTAAGGGTTAGTGTGTTAGGATTAGTGTGTGAGGGTTAGTGTGTGAGGGTTAGTGTGTAAGGATTAGTGTGTGAGGGTTAGTGTGTGAGGACTAGTGTGTAAGGATTAGTGTGTGAGGGTTAGTGTGTGAGGGTTAGTGTGTGAGGGTTAGTGTGTAAGGATTAGTGTGTGAGGGTTAGTGTGTGAGGGTTAGTGTGTAAGGATTAGTGTGTGAGGGTTAGTGTGTGAGGACTAGTGTGTAAGGATTAGTGTGTGAGGACTAGTGTGTGAGGACTAGTGTGTGAGGGTTAGTGTGTGAGGACTAGTGTGTAAGGATTAGTGTGTGAGGACTAGTGTGTGAGAACTAGTGTGTGAGGACAAGTGTGTAAGGATTAGTGTGTGAGGGTTAGTGTGTGAGGGTTAGTGTGTGAGGGTTAGTGTGTGAGGATTAGTGTTTAAGGGTTAGTGTGTGAGGGTTAGTGTGTGAGGGTTAGTGTGTAAGGATTAGTGTGTGAGGGTTAGTGTGTGAGGACTAGTGTGTAAGGATTAGTGTGTGAGGGTTAGTGTGTGAGGGTTAGTGTGTGAGGGTTAGTGTGTAAGGATTAGTGTGTGAGGGTTAGTGTGTGAGGGTTAGTGTGTAAGGATTAGTGTGTGAGGGTTAGTGTGTGAGGACTAGTGTGTAAGGATTAGTGTGTGAGGACTAGTGTGTGAGGACTAGTGTGTGAGGGTTAGTGTGTGAGGACTAGTGTGTAAGGATTAGTGTGTGAGGACTAGTGTGTGAGAACTAATGTGTGAGGACAAGTGTGTAAGGATTAGTGTGTGAGGGTTAGTGTGTGAGGGTTAGTGTGTGAGGGTTAGTGTGTAAGGGTTAGTGTGTTAGGATTAGTGTGTAAGGACTAGTGTGTGAGGGTTAGTGTGTAAGGATTAGTGTGTAAGGACTAGTGTGTGAGGGTTAGTGTGTGAGGGTTAGTGTGTGAGGATTAGTGTGTGAGGATTAGTGTTTAAGGATTAGTGTGTGAGGATTAGTGTGTGAGGGTTAGTGTGTGAGGGTTAGTGTGTGAGGACTAGTGTGTGAGGGTTAGTGTGTGAGGATTAGTGTTTAAGGATTAGTGTGTGAGGGTTAGTGTGTGAGGGTTAGTGTGTGAGGGTTAGTGTGTGAGGATTAGTGTGTGAGGATTAGTGTTTAAGGATTAGTGTGTGAGGATTAGTGTGTGAGGGTTAGTGTGTGAGGGTTAGTGTGTGAGGACTAGTGTGTGAGGGTTAGTGTGTGAGGATTAGTGTTTAAGGATTAGTGTGTGAGGGTTAGTGTGTGAGGGTTAGTGTGTGAGGATTAGTGTTTAAGGATTAGTGTGTGAGGGTTAGTGTGTGAGGGTTAGTGTGTGAGGACTAGTGTGTTAGGATTAGTGTGTAAGGACTAGTGTGTGAGGGTTAGTGTGTGAGGGTTAGTGTGTAAGGATTAGTGTGTAAGGACTAGTGTGTGAGGGTTAGTGTGTGAGGACTAGTGTGTGAGGGTTAGTGTGTGAGGATTAGTGTTTAAGGATTAGTGTGTGAGGGTTAGTGTGTGAGGGTTAGTGTGTGAGGGTTAGTGTGTAAGGATTAGTGTGTAAGGACTAGTGTGTGAGGGTTAGTGTGTAAGGATTAGTGTGTAAGGACTAGTGTGTGAGGGTTAGTGTGTGAGGGTTAGTGTGTGAGGATTAGTGTGTGAGGATTAGTGTTTAAGGATTAGTGTGTGAGGGTTAGTGTGTGAGGATTAGTGTGTGAGGATTAGTGTTTAAGGATTAGTGTGTGAGGATTAGTGTGTCAGGGTTAGTGTGTGAGGATTAGTGTGTGAGGATTAGTGTTTAAGGGTTAGTGTGTGAGGGTTAGTGTGTGAGGGTTAGTGTGTGAGGGTTAGTGTGTGAGGACTAGTGTGTTAGGATTAGTGTGTAAGGACTAGTGTGTGAGGGTTAGTGTGTGAGGGTTAGTTTGTGAGGGTTAGTGTGTAAGGATTAGTGTGTGAGGGTTAGTGTGTGAGGATTAGTGTTTAAGGGTTAGTGTGTGAGGGTTAGTGTGTGAGGGTTAGTGTGTAAGGATTCGTGTGTGAGGGTTAGTGTGTAAGGGTTAGTGTGTGAGGGTTAGTGTGTGAGGGTTAGTGTGTGAGGGTTAATGTGATCATTCACCGGTGTCATCACCGTCAGTCTAAACAGATGATTATCTCTGGAGCGACCAGCCTGAAAGAGTTAACATGAGGAGCAAGTCTAGACCACAGCAGAAGATGAGAAGGTCAAAGTGAATGTAAGAGGGACAATAAAACCCAAATACACCAGTGAAAAACAATAAAGTGTGAGCTGAGAGCAGCTGGTGACCAGCTTTCCTCAATCTCTGTTTCTCAACACTCAGCTCAGATTTATTAAAACTCTTCGAGCAGCTTCTGTGTGGATAAACACTGGATCATTTCTCATCACTTTGACACAGAATACATTCAGTGAAATCATCTTTCAGTTGACATCAACTCTTTCTCACTCCAAAACTCACTTTACACGTTTACATGCTCTTCACAAACCTGATCAACTCCAGTCCAACACTAAACTCAACCAGACAGAAATCAGTTTCTACAGTAATACCAGAGTGAAGACCTTTACAAATCTAGAAATGAACTACTCTTAAAACTGCTGGATTCAGCTGAACACCTACACAGTGTTAGTCTTTCAACATTATTCTGATTTCTACAAACCTGAGGAATAAACCTGAGACAATCTGAACATTCCTGCTTCATAAAGAGATTTACAGAAGTGTGTGATCTTGATTGTTTTTAGCTGATTGTCTTCTGCTTGTAGAGTGTATTTGTTGTGTGGAAACCTTTGCTGGTTTGATGAAGAATGAGTTGATGTGAGACTGTATGAAGTGTTTCGGTTTAGAGAGACCTAAGTGTTAAGAAATGTTTGCTAGTGATTGTAAGAAACTGAAAATCAGCGGTTCTTGCCGGTAAAGTTGATCTACGTGTCAGAATAACCTCCTTAACCTGATTCTCTTAAAGCAGTTAAGACCCTCTTCAGACTTTAGCTTTGGTCAGCAGAGATACGTTCAATAAATGTGCAAATGTGGGCAGCAGGGGATGAGATAAAACAGTGTGTTCAGTGTTATCAGTGTGTGTGTGTGTGTGTATGTGTGCACGTGTGTGTGTGTGTGTGTGTATGTGTGTGTGTGTGTGTATGTGAGTGTGTGTGTGTGTGTGAGCACGTGTGTGTGTGTGAGCACGTGTGTGTGTGAGCGTGTGAGCGCGCGTGTGTGTGTGTGTGTGTATGTGAGCATGTGTGTGCGTGTGTGAGTGTGTGTGTGTGTGTGAGCGTGTGTGTGTGTGTCTATGTGTGTGTGTATGTGAGCATGTGTGTGTGTGTGTGTGTGTGTGAGCGTGTGTGTGTCTATGTGTGTGTGTATGTGAGCATGTGTGTGTGTGTGTATATGTGAGCATGTGTGTGTGTGAGAGCGTATGTGTGTGTGTGTGTGTGTCTATGTGTGTGTGTATATGTGAGCATGTGTGTGTGTGTGTGTGTGTCTATGTGTGTGTGTATATGTGAGCATGTGTGTATGTGTGTATATGTGAGCATTTGTGTGTGTGTGTGTGTGTCTATGTGTGTGTGTATGTGAGCATGTGTGTGTGTGTGTGTGTATGTGTGTATATGTGAGCATGTGTGTATGTGTGTATATGTGAGCATTTGTGTGTGTGTGTGTGTCCAGTCGAGCCGCACACAAGAGCACAATGCAGAGTTTACTGTGAGGATTCGGGCAGAGGTCAGCGCTGCTGTATTCAGATCCGTCCTCTGCTCTGATTCAATATCTGACCAGCACGACATCATTTGATTACAAGCAAACGTGTCACTAAACACCAGCGAACACGAGCTGCGGAGAGAAACACACGAAGGTCACCGCCGCTCTGACAGATGCATTATGGGACTGGATGCACAAACATGTGAATCTCCGAGAACATTACATGCGGCTCTTTTCACTCATTGAGATGTTGTTTTGATTTCAATTCGATAATGAAATATTAGGGATCTAAAGATGTCATCACTGCAGTGCTGAGGAACATTCGTTTAGTGAGGGTTATTTGCTCATGGGTTAGTTGTTTATTTTCAATCTAAACTGTTTGCTTCAAGAAAACAAACCCAGAGGACAAGGACACACACACACACACACACACACACTCTCAGGCTGTGTGATGGTAATCAGACCTTTGTGTCTGTACAAAGCGAGCGGCTCAGGAGTGTGTAAACACTCACAGTCAAATATCAGCGTTTGAAATCTTGCGGCTGTCAGTTTGTGTTTCTCTAATGGAGTTTAAAGTTTGACATCTGCCCTGCTGCAGACCTGTTACTGTAGACCACAGAAGAGATTATAACAAACCTCTCGTCCACACACACACACACACACACACCTCTCTAAATAGAACACAGAGAGCTTGAAGGTCACTGGAGACTTTACCTGACCCACAATTCATCATATGGCCACTGCTGCAGACAGTGTGTGTGTGTGTGTGTGTGTGTGTGTGTGTGTGTGTGTGTGTGTTTGCAGTGAATTCAGATACATATTGTGCTGAATATAAATACATCAGCAGGAACAAGATTTACTTTTAAAATATACACTCAAAGGATTATTAGGAACACCTGTTCAATTTCTCATTAATGCAATTATCTAATCAACCAATCACACGGCGGTTGCTTAAATGCATTTAGGAGTGTGGTCCTGGTCAAGACAATCTCCTGAACTCCAAACTGAATGTCAGAATGGTGTAAATAGGGTGTAAATTCACCTTGTTTAATTCAGCCAAGTATGGTGACCCATACTGAGAATTTGTGCTCTGCTTTTAACCCATCTGAAGTGCACACACACAGAGCAGTGAACACACACACACACACACACACTGTGAACACACACCCGGAGCGGTGGGCAGCCATTTATGCTGCGGCGCCCGGGGAGCAGTTGGGGGTTCGATGCCTTGCTCAAGGGCTCCTCAGTCGTGGTATTGAAGGTGGAGAGAGAACTGTACATGCACTCCCACCCACAATTCCTGCCAGCCCGAGACTAGAACCCACAACCCTTCGATTGGGAGTCCAACCCTCTAACCAGTAGGCCACGACTGCAAGATGCAGTGTCTTATCAATATGGGCCAACATTTCCAAAGAATGCTTTCAGCACCTTGTTGAATCAATGCCACGTAGAATTAAGGCAAAAGGGGGACAAACACAGTATTAGTATGGTGTTCCTAATAATCCTTTAGGTGAGTGTATGCTGGTACTAATAACTGACTAAAAATGTAAATCAGTTCATAAATCAAATATCCTAACATGAAACTGCTGTTAGACACACAGAGAGAGAAACGCATCGAGTAGATGACCCATGAGCAGCTCAAACACACTGAGGACTCCTCAATCACAGCGTCCGTCCATCACAGTCCCGTTAAGAGCCGTCTTCAGGAATATAATGGTTTGTGATCCTAAACTCATGATGCCATAAAGAGCACTGTGTTCTTAGATCTGCAGACGACAGATTTACAGTAGTGCCAAGCATCTGAATAAATAAACATGACTTCAGTACTAGAGATGACTGACTTTCTACCACTGGCCTGATTAATTCTTGAGGCTCATTTATATAATATCACAGATGTCGGAAATGTGATGGGAGTCCAATAGGACTGACTTATGAGCAGAATTCGTTTGAAACAGAATATTAAATGTTCCAGATTCTCGTTAGAGATGCTGTCAGCGCCGCGAATCAAAGAACGACTCTGTGAGGAAACATGTGAGACACACACACACACACACACACACACTCTCTCACACACACACCCACACACTCTCACACACACAAACACACACACACACACACACACACACAGATCAGTACAAGTGCTCAAACACAGCTCCTGCACTGAAGAGAAGTGTCTAATAAACTTGTCATTGTCTCTTTATATCATTAGATCTGACGATGATCTCGTATGGTCACACACTCCATCAGTGCAGTGTGTATTGTCAGTCCGGTGTGACCGTTTATATCTGTGTTACTGGACTCAGAAGTGTTTAGAGGGGTCATATGATGCAATTTCAATTGTTCCTTTCTCTTTGCAGTGTTACAACTAGTGTTGTCATGGTACCAAAATTTCAGTATTCGGTACCGATACCAGTGAAAACGCACGGTTCTCGGTACCAATTTCGGTACAAAAGCAAAAAACAAAAATATGCGAATTAAAATTAAAAAACTTTTTATCACTAAAAATAAAACCAATGCCATTCTTTATACTTATTTACAATTGTGTTTTACTAAATAATAGTAATATTTAGTAGCACAATGCCTTTATGTAAAAATGAACTTTTAATGAATGCATATGTCATTTTAACTGAACTTAAGACTGGTGATGATGCTTAAGATATTTTTGGTCATTGAGGGTTTCTGTAAAAAAAAATAGTAATAATTATTATTAAAAGATATTACTGCTACTAATTCTACTACCATACTAACAATATACAATGCACTAAAGATTGATGAGCTGCTGGGTTCATGAATATTAATCACGTTGTATGCGTTCGGTCAAACTGATTTGCTGAAATCAAAACAGGGATGGTAATAGATGAACGCCAGCCAATGAAATTGCCATATGCGCATTAGCTCCGCCCACTACTGGAAAAACCGGCATATCTTCTTCTTGTTCGAAAAATATGAATAATTCTAAATGAAACTCTAACTCTAAATGAAAATTATTTTGACAGGAGAAGACAACAAAGAATAGTTTAAATGTAGCGTGTCGATTCAGTGTGGTAAGACTCTCGCTCTCTCTCTCTTTTCATGTGTGAGAAAGCGATGGTGAGTCGTGCACCGTCACAAAGAGTTTACAGAGCATCAAATACAGGTGATCTGTGCGTACATTGACATGAATCGAAAAGTACAGATCGCTTGATGGAGAGAGAACTCTGAAGCTCAGATGCTGACATTAATGCAAGCGTCACGTGCTTCAGTCCATGTAGTAAACAAACCTGCACGTCTCTGCCATTCGATCATTCACACAGAGACACGCAGAACATGCAGGATTCATATTTCAAACAACTTTTGCTGCTTAACATTTACAGATACTGGTCCATATGGAGATATGATCTGATTAATTTATGATAACTTTGACAAGTTCCGTGACTGTCCATATTTTCATAGTTTCATTTTCACGACTGGATTTTGAGATTCCGTTTTCTGCTTCGCGGAAATCATAGCGCTGTATGCATCACGAACCGGGTTTGAACGGGACCTCGGTACTACCGGTACTTAAAGAAACCTGGTACCGTCACATTTAAACATTTTTAGTACTGACTTGGTACCGAAGTACCGGGTCTTTTGACAACCTTTTGCTCCTTCATCAAATCCGCCGGCGGTTCCTCATTAAATTCCTCACTCTTTGAAAGGAGAGTCCGGTGCTTCTGGCTTATGTAAGTATGTTTTCATATGTAAGCGATTTGCCACCGATGATTCTAACACAAGTCTTGAGCAGTGTAGAGCTTGTTGTTTCTCCGATCACAAATGCAGACAGTTTTATGTTTGCGCAGCGCGATATGCAATGCAATGTGTAAGAAGACAGTATACTTTAAGTCATTATAATCAGTAATTACGTCCCCACTGGATGCCTCGTTTGTAATGGGCTTTATTGTTTTTGTCCTGTCACGCAGGTGTTCTGACCGGACACACCATTACAGTATATACTGAGGGGTGTGGCATTTCCATCAGACGCTTGAAACATTCGGCCAATCACAACACACTAAATAGCTGGCCAATCACAGCACATCTTGCTCTTTCAAAACAACGAGCTTTGTAAAAATCAATGCGTTTCAGAAGGCATAGAGGAGGAAAATAATTACACCAAATACATAACAAGCAACATCATATGACCCCTTTAACTGTGTAAATGAAATCACCAATGTGAATGTCTAAGTACATATTTCACAAACACACACACACACACACACACACACTCAGTTTGGCAGTGTAATTTCTAAACCAACTTTGAAGAGTTTAAAACTGCCAAAATCCGGCAGCATCATTAAGGACACTGTGGATCCAGTTGGCTGCTTGTAAGGGACCGTCCTGCGCTTTATTTCTGACCAGCAGATTCAGTGTTTACTGAAGCAGACAGAAGATCCAGCTGAAACACGCCAAAGAACCATCTCTCTGTCTCTCAATTCAGTTCAATTCATATTGCTTTATTAGCATGACACACTTAGGTACATATTGCCAAAGCACTGTACATGCAGAATAAACACAAACAAAACAAAAATACATATAATATACATCCATAAACAAACGAAACTAAAATACATGTAAAATATATCCATATATATATATATATATATATAGCTGAACCAAACCAGAATGGTTTTGTGGTCCAGGGTCACGTAAGTAAATATTCTGCAGGGATCTCCTTCGATTCTACCGTTGAGGATATAAAGACATAACGTTTGACAAAGGTGGGCTAGCTCTTTCCCGTGTCTATTGACTCCTGTATCCTGGTTAATTCTTCTAGGTAGAGTACTGAAGAGATCTTGGGGTATATGTGTGAACAGTTGTTTATCCACTGAATTATCAATATAGTCTAATTCTGAATGTCAAATGACTTTTCTTTTTGCTAATGTCATCAATCCGTCTTATTGACCAGCTCATCAGCTTCACATGAGGACACTTCACAGCAGATCCTGAAAATCAAATGTCCTAAATATTTTCCATTTACCCATCCTGGTTCAGCTGAAGCCAGCATCTCCTAATGAAAGCAGATGATTGTGTGTTTCACACTAATGTTAAGGAGATTTAAAACTATATCAGCATCTCTGGGTTTGAATCGAAGTCAAACTCTGAATAAAAACTGAAATGCTTTTATCATCACAAACCGATGAAAAACAGAAAAACAGGAGCTGGACTTTCTCAACAATCTCTTGAATCACTGCAGCAGCAATCGAAGAGGAAATGTGCTCCCTCGGACACAGAGAAGAATCTGATATGTCAGTTTTGCAAGAAGTGTCTGTGGATGCAAGAGAAGATATCTGAGAGATCTGGAGTCCGGATGGAGTCTCAGAGATATTATATATATTTATATATCTTTTCTATATTCTGCTTCTCTTTTTCATCTGCTTTGAATCAAAGGAGACTCTGATGATTTCATTAAGAGCCAGTGAATAATAAAATCTCCTTTAATTAGGTCTTAGAAAAAGTCTTTTTTTCTACCGTCACAAACACTGCTGCATCATGGGAACTGAACATGTTGCCAGGAACTTTATTAGTAACAATGTTTATAATATATGAAGAATATTCCTCAAGTTAAGATACCATGAATTGAAATATGAAGGACAAACTGACAATGGTTCATGATGGCTCACTAAGAAAACCGCTGAATGCATGTTTACACCCCTGAAGAATCTGATATATGGACAAGTGTATGAGCAGAAGCCTCACATCTCCAAATACAGTGTGTGAAGCAGAGAGGGGCACTCGAGTTAGTTATTTAGTTATTATTATATTTATTATTATAGTTATTCAGACTCGACTCATAAATATTTTAAAAGCAACTTGAGTATTTTATCCTTGAATACTTATATAACTGATATCAGTGGTGTAGTGAGTCAGCGCTGGGCCCATATGCTACATATTTTTACTTTATTCTTTATTTTTAGTTATTTTTTAGAATTATTTCATTTTAAAATAGTCATTTAGAGCATTCTATAGATATATTTATCATGTCGCTGAAGCGCCAAATAAACTCTTTGCAGTTGTGAATGATGTATACTCTCACCTTTATGAGAAAAAATGCTGGCGTATTGTTAATCTTCCACTGTTAATAAAAATAAATAAAATAAATGCAAGTGATCGTGCTGGTGAAGCAAAGCGCACTTTAGCATCGAGTCCGCACAAATGACTGGATGTACATTATATTAATTCATTTAGCTGACGCTTTTATCCAAAGCGACTTACACTTGCTGTATATGTCAGAGGTCGCACGCCTCTGGAGGAACAAGGGGTTACGTGTCTTGTTCAGGGACACATTGGTGTCTCACAGTGGATTCGAACCCAGGTCTCTCACACCAAAGACACGTGTCTTATCCACTGCACCAACACATACGCCTGACAGCGCTCATTTATCTAGGAAAAATGTTTAAATTAATACTGTAAAATGCATGAAGTGTTTCATGTCTGTTTATTTTAGGCAATTGGTGTTGGTTTGAGAAGGATAAATTGATCAATCATGCTCAACTCTCTGCCACTTGGTCGTTCCTTTAAAAAACAAATACTTGAATTTTACGAACATAAAATATTCCAAACATATTTCTAAATTATCTTAATAAAGAAATTAAAATAAGTACAACCACTTTGCCATTAAAAACCAAAACTGAACTATTTTAATAGCTGTGTAATGAGGGAGATGGACTTGGGCTGAGAATTCACACAAGCTGTTGGACCAGGACCCATGCAGGGCTCTATTCATGCATTCAGCACAATATCCTGAAGTAACGAGAACAGTAACAACAAAACACAGCAGAAAACAACAATGCTGCAAATATAGTTATTTTTCATACTATCCATCTATAACCTATGACTGTTCAAACTAGATGTGACGTTTCTGATCTACATGATGATATCTCAGATCATTATTTAGTTCTGTGCAAACTTCATGTAGCCAAAATTGTAAATTCTACTTCTTGTTACAAGTATCGAAGAACCATCACTTCTACCACAAAAGACTGCTTTTTAAGTTATCTTCCTGATGTATCCAAATTCCTTAGCATATCCAAAACCTCAGAACAACTTGATGAGGTAACAGAAACTATGGACTCTCTCTTTTCTAGCACTTTAAATACAGTTGCTCCTTTACGCTTAAGGAAGATTAAGGAAAACAGTTTGACACCATGGTATAATGAGCATACTCGCACCCTAAAGAGAGCAGCCCGAAAAATGGAGCGCAGCTGGAGGAAAACAAAACTAGAGGTATTTCGTATTGCTTGGCGGGAAAGTAACCTATCCTACAGAAAAGAATTAAAAACTGCTAGATCTGATTACTTTTCTTCTCTTTTAGAAGAAAACAAACATAACCCCAGGTATTTATTCAATACAGTGGCTAAATTAACGAAAAATAAAGCCTCAACAAGTGTTGACATTTCCCAACATCACAGCAGTAATGACTTTATGAACTACTTTCCTTCTAAAATCGATACTATTAGAGATAAAATTGCAACCATTCAGCCGTCAGCTACAGTATCACATCAGACAGTGCACTATAGACCCCCTGAGGAACAGTTCCACTCATTCTCTACTATAGGAGAGGAAGAATTGTATAAACTTGTTAAATCATCTAAACCAACAACATGTATGTTAGTCCCTATACCATCTAAGCTCCTAAAAGAGGTGCTTCCAGAAGTCATAGGTCCTCTTCTGACTATTATTAATTCCTCATTGTCATTAGGATATGTCCCCAAAACCTTCAAACTGGCTGTTATTAAGCCTCTCATAAAAAACACAACTTGACCCCAGAGAACTTGTTAATTATAGACCAATCTTGAATCTCCCTTTCTGTCCAAGATACTAGAAAAGGTGGTATCCTCACAATTATATTCCTTCTTAGAGAAAAATGGTATATGTGAGGATTTCCAGTCAGGATTTAGACCGTATCATAGTACTGAAACTGCTCTCCTTAGAGTTACAAATGATCTGCTCTTATCATCTGATCGTGGGTGTATCTCTCTATTAGTTTTATTGGATCTTAGTGCTGCGTTTGACACAATTGACCGCAACATTCTTTTGCATAGACTTGAACACTTTGTTGGCATCAGTGGAAGTGCATTAGCATGGTTTAAATCGTACTTATATGACCGCCATCAGTTCGTAGCAGTGAATGAAGATGTATCATATCGATCACAGGTGCAGTATGGAGTACCTCAAGGCTCAGTACTAGGGCCGCTACTCTTCACGCTTTATATGTTACCCTTGGGAGATATCATCAGGAAACATGGTGTTAGCTTTCACTGTTATGCTGATGATACGCAGCTCTATATTTCCTCGCAGCCCGGTGAAACAAACCAATTTGAAAAACTAATGGAAGGCATAGTCGATATAAAAAATTGGATGACGAGTATTTTCTTACTGCTAAATTAGGAAAAAACAGAGGTGTTAATTATAGGACCTAAAAACTCTGCATGTAATAACCTAGAACACTGTCTAAGACTTGATGGTTGCTCTGTCAATTCTTCGTCATCAGTTAGGAACCTAGGTGTGCTATTTGATCGCAATCTTTCCTTAGAAAGCCACGTTTCTAGCATTTGTAAAACTGCATTTTTCCAACTCAAAAATATATCTAAATTACGGCCTATGCTCTCAATGTCAAATGCAGAAAAGTTAATCCATGCATTTATGAGCTCAAGGTTAGACTATTGTAATGCTTTATTGGGTGGTTGTTCTGCACGCTTGGTAAACAAACTACAGCTAGTTCAAAATGCAGCAGCAAGAGTTCTTACTAGAACCAGGAAGTATGACCATATTAGCCCGGTCCTGTCCACACTGCACTGGCTCCCTATCAAACATCGTATAGATTTTAAAATATTGCTTATTACTTATAAAGCCCTGAATGGTTTAGCACCTCAGTATTTGAATGAGCTCCTTTTACATTATAATCCTCTACGTCCGCTACGTTCTCAAAACTCAGGCAATTTGATAATACCTAGAATATCAAAATCAACTGCGGGCGGCAGATCCTTTTCCTATTTGGTGCCCAAACTCTGGAATAACCTACCTAACATTGTTCGGGAGGCAGACACACTCTTGCAATTTAAATCTAGATTAAAGACCCATCTCTTTTTTTTTGGAGTTTTGGTTCCTTGCCGCTGTCGCCTCTGGCTTGCTTAGTTGGGGTCACTTCATCTACAGCGATATCATTGACTTGATTGCAAATAAATGCACAGACACTATTTAACTGAACAGAGATGACATCACTGAATTCAATGATGAACTGCCTTTAACTATCATTCTGCATTATTGACACACTGTTTTCCAAATGAATGTTGTTCAGTGCTTTGACGCAATGTATTTTGTTTAAAGCGCTATATAAATAAAGGTGATTGATTGATTGATACATCATTAATCTCTAGGCTAAGAACATTTCAAAAGAATCAAGTAATTATAATAGGGAGAATTGTTGTTAGACGGCATTTAAACTTTGAAATTGCTAGTTATCTTTCTCTTCTGCTCAAGATGAGAACATTTTGATTATTGTTGCTAGATTGTGTTTTAGGCAATGCTTTTAAGTAGGCTAAAATATAAAATAGTATAGATTTCAGGAGAAAAGACTTGAACAGAAACAGTATTTTCTTCTGCCACATGGCGTCGCATCTAAATGTTAAAATGCAATACATGTAAAAATAGGCTATATATATGTGTTGTTGTTTTTTGGTCGGACTTCTGCTTGGACGAAAATATAGAGGCTGAACCTTGGAACTTTAACATAATACCCCTGATTTATATAATAAAGAAACACTTTATTTGTATGGTTTTGTAATATCTTGTGTGTTATGATAGCTCGGACACTTATTATAGAATTTCATTATAGAAAAACTGTCTTAATGTTCTAACATCTTTTTTTTTTCCAAAGCAGATTATAGAATATATATTTGGCTATAACCTATAAAACAGCTTCGTAAATAAGAAGATTTCAGTACATGAGGATTCTGAATGGGATTTATTTGAGCGAGCCTTTAAGACTCGACTCTTGACCAAAGACTCCAAGTTAAAGACGTGTGAAATCTGTGGTGTAAATCAGTCTGATACTGGACTCTGGAGCAGCGGAAACTGTTCTGTTGAGGTATCAATCACACTTCTCTGTTCCACAGTCGACAACATGAAAACTTTATCATTTAACACTGCCCTCATGAAGCTCTTTCACATCACTGACACTTACAGCTAACCCTAACTGAAGTGACACACACGATCCTGTCAGGATTCTTCTGTCCGTGAAACAGATGAAACATCTTTTACATACTACAGCTTATAGCTCTTATTTTTTTAAATGATAAAGTTTTCTCAGATTATGTGAGCAGGATATAAGTGCCTGCAATCATCTGTACACATATTTCAATCAACATGATGTCAATACTGTTTTCTGGAAGACGTCCTGCACAATGGGTTGTTCCTTGAACCCACAAACACATCCAATCACAGAACAAACGACACGACTTTGAAGCTTCGGTCTCTCCTGTCATCTGAGCTCATCGAGTGTTTCTCCACCGGAGCTGACTCGTTCCTGCAGGTTTGACTCTCGTGTGAATGCCTTTGTGAAGTTCTTCAGAAATCCTCCTGTAGTCTGAGGAGCTTCTTCTCTGATCTCTGACGGATCAAACCCACAGCAGATCTCAACACAAGCGTCAATCAGAGAACGTTTCTGAAACCTCCAGTGTGTGTTTGAGCTTCTGCCTTCATCGTGTAACATACTGTCCTCATGATGACTCAAATCATCTTCAGTGGGATTCATAAATATAATTATGAAAATGTACAAATGCTGAAAGGTTAACATGAGAGATTAGATGAAACATCATCAACTCAGGTTAAATATGAGAATTGAGTACACCCCTCACATTCTTCTCAAGGGACAATACTATAGAAATGAAACTTGGAAATATTTTAGAGTAGTCAATGCACTGCTTGTATAGCAGTATAGATTTACTATCCTCTGAAAATAACTTAACATACAGCCATTATTGTCAATATAGCTGGCAACAAAAGTAAGTACACCCTAAGTGACAACAAAGCCTCATGTCCTATTCATCATGTTCATGTTTTTGTCTGTTTGACAGGACTATACTAATGTGTGTCTTCTATTAGAGCAGTTAAGATTAGGAGCTTTGAGGACAATTCTCTCATATGAACCACTGGATGCTCAACACTGCACCTCACAGCAAACACCTCTCCGAGGATTAACCCTCCACAAACATGAGCAACACCCTGAATCTGATGAATCTGAGAAACAGCACAGCAGACGGGTCACACTGAGGTTTGCCCAGATGCGTTCCACTGATCACGAGGCCATCAATGAAGTCGACAAACAGTTTGCCAAAGACACCTGTACAAGAGCAAGAATAACAGGAACCATGTCCTGTGGTCTGACGAGACTAAGACAAACTTGTTTGTCTGAGATGGTGTCCAGCATGAGTGTTAGTGCTGGGGAGCTGCGCTTTAACATGAACTTCTGAAGCAGAACATGCCTTTCCTTTAGAAACTGGTCAGGACGGCAGTATTCCAACATAATAACAACCCCAAACCAAGATGAGGCAGCTGAAGCTGATGGCGTGGCCGAGTGTGTCTCCAGAGCTGAAGGTGGAGAAGCACCATGTGTCTAACATCCGTCAGCTCTGTGATGTCATGATGGAGGAAATCTGTGCAGCTCTGGTGAAGGAGGACATTAAGACTGACACTCTGGACACAGTTTGTTCACTTACAGTGTACTCACTTTTGTTGCCAGCTATATTGACAATAATGGCTGTATGTTAAGTTATTTTCAGAGGATAGTAAATCTATACTGCTATACAAGCAGAACATTGACTAATCTAAAATATATCCAAGTTTCATTTCTATAGTATTGTCCCTTGAGAAGACTAATATGTTTGCTGAAATGTGAGGAGATACTCTATATATAAATCTATCTCTAATTCCACATATATACAACTGGTTTTATATTAAACTTTGATGCCATTAAAAGTTTCAGTTCTGCTGTAATATTCCTCACATCACAGAAATAGAACAACATATCTGTAAAATCTGGTTTATTCTCAGTTTGTTTTCCCTCTTGTGAGTGATCTTACGCTCCAGACACCAGAGCTCTGTCCTGTCCCGTCTTCACATCTGTCTCTCTTCAGTTTCTGATCCTCTCTCGTCCTCTGAGATCGACAGACCGTGTCTACAACCATTAACTACATGTGTCAAATCATAATTAAAATCACAGTATGCAGTGACTTCAGATTCAGTTCACTGAGTGTCAGTGTTACACACACACACACACACACACACACAAACACACACATACACACACACACACACGCACACACATATACACACACACAAACACACACACACACACGCATACGCACGCACGCACACAAACACACACACACACACACACATACGCACACACACACACACACACACACACACACACACACACACACACACACAGCGTGCACCTGATCACATGAAGATATTTCCTCAGTGATCATCTGAACTAAAGCTTCTGTCGCTTGCTTCTAAAACAAACTTCTAAAGATTCTGAGTTTAAAAGATTTCCTAATTTCTCATTGAAAAATGACTCATTCCAGTTGTCAGTATTGTGATGTTGTTTATAATAGAGAAAGTGAATAAATGAAGATGTATAATTCAGACTGCACACACGTGATTAAAGCAGGAGCTGCAGAAAGAAACACAAAGCCGTTTCTTTCCTTTCTTTTCTTCCGCAGGCGTTTCTTCAGAAGCTCTTTTCATGTCGACAATTAGAGGAAGCAGACAAATGCTTTCTTTTACCGTTCGTCCAATCAAATCTGTCCTAAAGCTGATAGACGATGGACAGAAACAGAGAATTACTTTAATTCTGTCTCACATGAGCTAGATTTAGATGTTTATTAAATGATTGATTCCTGATCTAAACATTAGATTTTGAGAAATGTTCTCATTCTTCACCTGTGTGTTTGTAAACGGCCGTTTGATGAATACTTTAATTTCTCTGCTTCACAGTTGATAGAGTTTAATAGTTGAAATTCATCATCTGACATGTGTTCATTAACTGGAGAATAGAAACAAAGCCGCATCGGTGACGGATCACTGTTTATGAATCAATCTCTAGCGTTTTGTCTTGATGAAAGCTTTGTAAGTATGAATGCTTTGACCTCTTGACCTCTTTGAGGACGGTTCGCTGCTTCACTGTTGATACATCACGATAATGTGCTGCGAGAAGTTGCCCAGAGCGAGTTCACATGACGTGTCTGATCCGACTGGAGTTTATGAGACTCAGTTACAAACACAGTACACAAGATCAGTTCTTCTGACGGGTCAAACACAGAGGGAAGGCCTTGTGTTCAGTCCAGCGGATGAAGGACGAATGTGGAAGAGCAAAACAAAACACTGGTCATGAATGAGAAGCACAGAACGAGGATTTGTAAAGAAACATGTAGGAGGATTTCTATAGAAGCCGAGAGGAGACTGGTTTTCCTTTGCTCCTGTAAACAAGCGCTAGTTTGGAAGAGCCAAGATGTTTTTTAATATATCTTCAACTGGATTCGTCTGAAAGAGGAAAGTCATATACACCTAGGACGCCTTGAGGGTGAGTAAATCATGGGGACATTTTCATTTTTGGGTGAACCATCCCTTTAATGTTGAACAAATTTCTCAATTATGAAACTAATTTAATTTGAGCTGTAAAGCGGCTCTCTAGAAGCCAGTAGTGTTATTATTCAGATCCGTTCAATGTCCTGTGTACCAGTATATAACACAATAATGCAATGAGAAAGGCACACAGACCATCTCATTCATTACGTGTTTAATCATCTCTCATCATTCTGCTGAAGCCTGGAGATCATCGAGCTGAGATCTTCACAATGCTGATCCACAGAGACGAACACACCAGACGGACGGATGTTTGAGCTGTTGACCCCTCACACATCTGAGTCAAGCACGAGTTCAGTGTGAATCAGATGCAGCGCTGCAGTAATGTGAGAGAATCTGTGAGAGCATCATATGAAGCTCCTGAAAGCCACAGAGCGAGGAACGAGCTCCTTTGATCAGCAGCCCTTTGAACACCCGTCAGACGCACGCTTTTAATACGAGAGAGAAACACTGAGAAGAGACGACACTGCAGCACGAGAAGAGCATCAGAAGCTCTGCAGACCTCACACAGATCACCACAGCACAGACACTTCATCTCTCCACCAGACGTGTGTCTGTGCTTCCTGTACGCTGACATCATCCTCTGCAGCGTGAAGACTCACAATCCTTTGATTTGATTTTATGGCTTCAGAAAGACACTGTCCTTTCTATCAGTGAAGAGATCAAAGAGAAAAACAGAGGAGAAACAGAGGAGAAAGTCTGAAGCTTTGAGCAGAGAGGGTCATGAGAACTGCGGTGCGTTTACAAGAGTTTAGAGAGCCGTGAGATGCTAAAGGTCAGAATTAGATGTGATATGTCATCTGGGAAAATCATTTAACAAAGGCCATGGATCTGCCCTTGACCGTCAGGAAGTTTAGAGACGCAGCTCTGCTCTGATCGGGCTGTTGATTAGTTATTAGTCTGATCAGAGCATCACAGATGTGACGAGACCCGCTGTCATCCATCATCCTCACTGCAACAGATGTCTCTCATCACAGACTCGACCGATCCAATCACACCAGCGGTTCTGTCCTCAAACCCTGACGCTTCTGCTGCTGAAATCACTCCGACACGCCGGACAGACAACATGCAACATGATGCTGCTGATGATCAGAAGATGAGCTACAGATTCTCTGATCAGATCTAATCACTTCAGTCTGATCTGTGTTCATGACCGATCCATCAGAAGTCACGATGAATATATCCTGATTTGAGGACGAGCTTCAGCGGAGGGATTGTGGAAACATCGGTCGATAACGAGCATGTTTTTAATCTGGAGTCTGTAGAAACACACTGTGAAAGGAAAAGCTCATTATGCACACATTCATCTGATTCTGCTCAGTTTCTTCAGCCAGCCTGAAATGATTATGAATGAGACCAATTCTTGACATGGGCCAAATAATTTCCTCCCGTTTATACAGGCCCAGCGACTCTATTAAAACATCGACGGCGCCTGACATAATAAAAGTGAAATAAATGAGGTTTTCTGAAGGGCGGAACCGTCTCATTACCAGCAATTTAACAGTGTCACAAACGAGAGAAAAGCCAAATAAACACACGAGCAACAATATGAGGAGACGCTTCTAGACTTGTGATGAACAGGAATAGGTGATGATAAGAATAGATGTGTGGAGAGCCTGTCATTCATCCAGCTCATCATGGAGGAGATCCTGTTGATCAGAAGCAAGAACAAAGCCATACGTGATTCACAAAGCTCAGGTGAAACGCTACAGGAATACTGTAAATCTGCAGAAGTATTGATATCACGCATAACGCGCCATGATTTCTGCAATCAGTGAATGAATGACGGATGGCGTCTTGTTTAGTAACGTACACACACACTAAAGCACGGACGACGCTCGCGGTGTTTTCAGCTTCTGCCAGCTCTCTATAATAATATAATAACACAAATATCATCTCCAGCTGCTCTGAGTCACTTCATTAGCATTTTACCGTTTAGTTTGTGAAAACGACCATCATAACACAACAGCTGCAAGTTCCTCACGGCCACCCGTCAAAATAAAAGTATAGTTTAACGTTCAGAAACATCAGAATATATTTCTATTAGCAGTTTTAAGTGTATTGCAGTAATAGCACAGGAGGATGAACAGACCTTTTCACGTCTTTTTAGGCTACAGCTAGACATGGGTGTCATGTAGGCTAATAAAATATGTTTAATGGGACTGAATTTGTATTGAACGTGATTTAATAAAAACATTAGACATTCATAATAAGGCTCTATAACATTACCTTTCTATGGTTATTCAAACCGCAAATAGATTATAGCTAACATTATATAGAAATGAACTGACATTATCACTAACTTTGATCTATCCAAGTCCCCCCCCCACTGAAGCTGTATACACTGTGAAATTAATCTCTTACTTCCATTGAGAGATGAGAGAATACAATGAGAGAATTTGCATAATTCAGTCAGAAAACACACTCAGCACTCAGAACTGATGAGCTTCAGCGATGACTCATCTGAACACCTCTGATTGGCCACTGCATTCCTAAGCTCAACAGAATCATGTGTGATTGGTTCAAATGTGCAACACTTTATTTTTAAGCATTTTTGTACCATGACCAGGGAAAGGCTAACCCTTCCTCAGCCTTACACACGCTCCACCTATGAATAAATCTTTATTTTTAAAGGAATAATAAAATTTGCTTTATTTTTTATTCACTGAATGTAATAAAAAAAAAAAAATTGAGAATCAAATCAAATCGAGACATCTGAATCAAAACCCAGCCCTAATATTGATCTGAACTACAAACACAAAAGACTCCCTGAGATTCACTGAGACGCACACCATCCAGAAACTCGTTCAGTCAGACAGAGATCTACATGTGCACCACATCATTTCATGCATTCAGTTCATATTTCAGACTTTCAATGAATATAATATTTTCATAAAACACAACATGACTGAAATCACCTACATATTTTCATAGACATATACTGTATGTTATATATGTGTACATGCAGTATTTCTTGCTTTCCTTTAAACTGTTGGAGGAAGCATTGCGTCTGTCCATTCTTTCTTTCTTTAAATCAAAACGTTTCCTTAGTTCTTCACTTCCTCTGAGAGTCAGGCACATGAATATGAAGACTACGGTTCAGCATGCCGTATCACATCATATACTCTTGAAAACGCTGGAGGCTTCAGAGCAGCTTTCATCTTCACCGAGAGTTTCGCTGCAAAACATCAAAGACTTTGTGCTTCTATTTGTCTGAGAGCTGCAGCAAAGTTTAATTGTGCTTTAATAATCAGACGCACTACAGATGCGATTGAACCACGCAGCCCTCCATCGCCGGCACCGGCCAGACGCCAAATCAAATGATTTTCAGTCCAGTCCAGTTTTAAAGACAAAGTGAAATAGATTCACGTCACACCGATGAAAGCTGACAGTTTCATATTGACTGTGACTGAGGAGAGAAATCCACTTTTAATATATTAAATATCAGAGCGAGCCACCAGTGAAGACAAAACCAGCTGAGAGAGAGAAGAAACACAATGAACTCTTCCTGATGCCTCATTTATTACTCCCAAACATTACAGGTGCTTTTCTAACTGAAATGTAAACATGATTTGACATTTTTTTTTAGGAGACTGAAACTAAGAAACTCAACAATTCCAACATTCAAGTCCACATGAACACAGTTTAAACCCAAACCACGCAGAGTTATAACAGAGGCAAACAAACAGACGTAACATTAATCATTCAGACGAAACATCTGCATTTTCTGCTTAACAGCAAAAAAGAAGCATTAACAGGCAGAAAAAAACAAATAAATAAAAATAAAATCAGTTGATGCAAGCGAATGCTTTTATAAAAGTCTTGAGTCCTGCAGGCTGCTTTTCTATTCTGCGCCATTAAACTCTATAACAAAGAGCTCTGAGTTAGTGTGTGTGTGTGTGTGTTCTCTCTGGTAAACATGTTTTCATTGTTTGCTCTAACCTTGGATCATAAGATGAAAGCTTGTCTTCATATGATGGATTGTAGATTGTGTGATTGGACCACCGGTGTTTGTTACTACTGTGTGTGAAAGTTCTGGAGGTAAACTGCTACAGCTCCAGATGATAAATGAGTCCATAACCAGAACACTAAACCAGAAAGCCTTCAAACCTTCACACTTCAGTTTGTAGGTAACCTACTGTCATCTCGTGGGTTTATTTCAGTCACCAGAACACAAACGATCCAGATGGATCCAGCGGCACAGGAGGAAGAAATAGTCACATCACAACTCACATCACAATGTGTCATGTGTCACAATGCATCATAACATCATCACATTACATCACATTACATCACCACATCACACCACATCACATCATCACATCATCACATCACATCATCACATCATTACATCACATCATCACATCACATCACATCATCACATCACATCATCACATCACATCATCACATCACATCATTACATCACATCACCACATCACATCACATCATCAAATCACATCACGTCATCACATCACGTCAATCACATCACATCACGTCATCACATCACATCACATCACATCACGTCATCACGTGTTCACTGCTCCAGGTGTGTTTTCACAGTGTGTGTGTGCACTTGGATGGGTTATGCAGAGCACAAATGCAGTGCACAAATTCTGAGTATGGGAAACCACACATCATGTCACATCACATCAAACAGCAAACCAGAATGCTGTCAAACCCTCATGCTTTAGTCTGTACGTAACCTCCTGTCATCTTGTGTCATCACATCACAGATTGACAATAAAAAATTGTTGACAAATATTTTTGTTGTCAAGTAGTAGTTTGATCTAGCATGACCTAATGTAAGAGCCTGCAGTAATGCACTTTGACCAGTTTGGCGCTGTAGCGCTGTAAGTCAGCTATCCTGGGTACAGGTCAAGAGAAGAAGACACAGCGCTTCATATGGTGGCCGAGAGAGCTCAATGTGCTGCAAATAAAATAAAAAAACACATGCAAGTTAAGAAAACAACTTCAACAAACTGACAACACACAAGTTGCAAATGCTTACAACACAACCAAATAAAGATACGCAGTGCAAATGCCCACAACACAAATAAATAAAATAAAATAAAACTCTTTATTTGGTTATGTAGTGAGCATTTGCAGCACGCGTGTTGTCAAATTGATAAAGATGTTTCTTGATTTGCTGGTGCTTTTTCTATTTGCATGCGTTTTCTGAAGTTGAGCTGTCTCACCACCGTAGTTTCAGAACAAACACAGCCGAACCTGAAGCTGTTGAGAGGCGTTTGGATGGATGTGTAAATATACTTCCCACAACAAAAACTGACAGCAGCGAGAAAGCAGCAGTTAAGAAAGCATCTGATTACAGCGATGTGGATGTTTGCTGAATAATCAAAGTGTATTTATTAATCAATTAAATAATCAATGATTAGTAAATTAATTGTTGTAATAATCGGTAGATTAATCAAATTTCTAAATAATTGTGTTGCAGCCCTAGTCACAACACGTCACATCAAACAGCAAACCAGAAAACCTTCAGTCAACCCTTCTGTACGTAACCTACTGTCGTCTCACAGGTTTATTTCTGTCACATCACAACACATCATGTCAAATCTTA
>NW_020525951.1:77500-82500 GCF_003368295.1 Carassius auratus | reverse complement strand
GTGTGTGTGTGTGTGTGTGTGTGTGTGTGTGGAGAGAGAGAGAGCTCCGACTGTGTCCTCACTGCACAGAGAGTGTGTGTGTGTGTGTGTGTGTGTGTGTGTGTGTGTGTGGAGAGAGAGAGAGCTCCGACTGTGTCCTCACTGCACAGAGTGTGTGTGTGTGTGTGTGTGTGTGTGTGTGTGTGTGTGTGTGTGGAGAGAGAGAGAGCTCCGACTGTGTCCTCACTGCACAGTGTGTGTGTGTGTGTGTGTGTGTGTGTGGAGAGAGAGAGAGCTCCGACTGTGTCCTCACTGCACAGAGGGACTCGTAGAGGACGAGCTGCACTTCCTCACACACTGCACTAAATATGAACACATTAGAGACCACTACTTTACCCTAATAGCTCAAATTGTGCCTGAATTCAGGCAAGCAAGCGACATAGACAAACTTGGTTATATTTTGGGAGAGAAAGAGAAGTGTGTCCAGCTCGCAGCGCAGTACGTGTCCTCCTGTCACATCATGAGGGACAAAGACTAAACTCCTGTTCTTCAGCAATGCTCTCTGTAAATATTTACCCTGTATCCACTAATTTTTTTTTTTTTTTGTGATTATATATGTACAATATTGACATGAATATTTTTTTTTTTTTTTTTTTTTTTTTTTATAATTATTATTATTATTTTTTCTTTTTTTTTTTTTTTTATCTACATATCTGTACATCTATATATCTGTATAACTTGTTCACTGTTTATTGCTTTGGCAACATTGTGCTGTTTCACAGTCATGCCAATAAAGCTAATTTGAATTGAATTGAATTGAATTGAATTGAGAGAGAGAGAGGGCGAGAGAGAGAGAGAGAGAGGGCGAGAGAGAGAGAGAGAGAGAGAGAGAGGGAGAGACGGAGAGAGAGAGAGAGAGAGAGAGAGGGCGAGAGAGAGACGGAGAGAGAGAGAGAGAGAGAGAGAGAGAGAGAGGGAGAGAGAGAGGGAGAGACGGAGAGAGAGAGAGAGAGAGAGAGAGAGAGAGAGAGAGAGAGAGAGAGAGAGAGAGAGAGAGAGAGAGAGAGAGAGAGAGGCTTGAGGCTTAACATGACTTTATTATTACATTAACTTTTTCCAAATACCAGATTTCTTATCTGATCATATAATGCAAAAAAAAAAAAAATCATCAAAAATAAATATACAATGAAAAATATACACATACAACAGTTATCCTTCAAACATCTTTAAAGTTTGAAATACAACATGACATCCAAAACCTCACACAAAACTCCTTCTGTGGACCATGTTTCGGCGAACCTTTGAATATCATTAATCAAATTAAAATATGTATATTCAATTTTAATTCTAGCAGTCACCATGCCTTTAAAAGCATTTTCTGCATCTACTGTACCTATACCCAATAACTTATTTTTTCGAGTCTTCCAAATTGCCATTTTGGCCATACCCAACAAAAAATTGTATATGCATATTTTTCTTCTCTCATGAGATGTATATTTAGGACCACTTATAAAATCCTGGTTGGAAAATTCTTTCCCAAAACATTCAAACAAACCTTTTAAAATAATAAAAAGACTGCCTAACATCACACAATGAATAAATAAGTGATCAACTGTTTCTTCAGTCCCACAAAAAGGACATTCCCTCCCCACTGCTGGATTCAGGTGTGCCACGTGTCTGTGTGGAGCTATAGCACCATCAATGAGTCTCCACTGTAGGTCTGCTGTACGCTTCTGTATGGGAGGTGTGTACAGAGACCTCCAGGATCCTTTAAAGTCTGGTCCAAACACTTCTGTCCACCTCCCCGCTCGTACTCGTTTTAAAACAGTCTGATGGGCAACTTTAACACAAGTAAAGTAGATTGATTTTTTACTCGTTACACGGAAACTGTCCCATCTCCGGGGTCTTAAAAGTTAATATTGTGTCAGTTTCTTCATAGTTTTCCTTTGCAGCTGCAGATACACTTATAGATGGAAACTGATAGTTTCTCTGGTTGAGTTTCCAGTGTCTCTCTGCAGGCTCCAGGCAATGCTCTGTGCACCTCGTCTAGCACCTGCTGCAGAAGACGGAGAGATCGTAGACCCGTCTCACGCTGTAGCGCTGCAGCCTTCCCATCCGTCGAGGTCTCTCAGGTCTCCTATACTCTTGAGTCCAGCTATCGCCAGGCACTTCATCAAGCTCCCCGATGACTGAGTTCTTGTTTGTATTAGTGGGTTAGAAAACAATGGTTCTCCCATAATCCACTCCTTTGGTTCTGAAAGATCTCTGTTGATGTTAAAGTTATCAAGCCAGGCTCTCAGCATTGTCTGATAAAACCGGGTTATATTACTCAAGTCCAACTCCTTAAGACTCAGTAAAAACAACTGTTTCTCGTAACCAAGACCAAATGCTGTCCTTAAAATAGCACAAGCAACACGAATCCATCCTAGATCTTCTTCATATATTATTCTCTGTGCTGTTTGCAGTCTGAAAGTCATGATCCTGCTTCTGATGTCTATCAAGGCTTGTCCTCCTTCTTGTAAAGGCAGATATAATGCAGGTCCAGGAACCCAGTGTTGCCCAGACCAAAATAAATCTCCAAATTTCTTCTGTATAGCTTTGATCAGTTCATTGGGGGGATCCAGCACATTTAGTCTGTGCCATAGCATGGAGGCGGCCAGGTTGTTTGTAACCGAGACTCTACCCCTGTAGAATAGTTCAGGTAATAGCCAATTCCATTTAGACAACTTGGCTGACACCTTCTCCAGCATACCTTCCCAATTTTTCTGTCTATAATTTTCTTTACCCAGAAATACTCCAAGAATCTTAATTCCCTCTGTATTCCATTGTAACCCCCCTGGAAGCTTAGGTGGCCCACCATTTCTCCAGGGACCCTCACTCTTAGACCAGTTTACTTTTGATGATGAGGCTCTCTCATATAAAGCTGAACTTTTAGACAGAATCTGAATATCCCCTTGTCCAGTAATAAACACAGTGACATCATCAGCGTATGCTGAAACAGAAACACTTGACCCATTAACATTTATTTATGTATTCATTTATGCTCCCAAAACCTTTTACATTTTTTACAAAATAACTTATCCTGTACCAGTTTGACATTAAAATGCCAATAAGTGAAGTGAAGTGAAAGTGAAAGTGAAAAAAAGTGAGTGAAAGTGAAAGTGACGTGACATTCAGCCAAGTATAGTGACCCATACTTAGAATTTGTGCTCTGCATTTAACCCATCCGAAAAGCACACACACAGAGCAGTGAACACACACACACACACACACACACACTGTGAGCACACACCCGGAGCAGTGTTCATCATTAATGCTGCGGCGCCCGGGGAGCAGTTGGGGGTTCGATGCCTTGCTCAAGGGCACCTCGTCGTGGTATTGAAGGTGGAGAGAGAACTGTAGATGCACGGGAATCAGACATCGACTCGTCAATATTCATAAATCTCTCAAGTGTGTGTGTGTGTGTGTGTGTCTGGCACCTGGTCTCACAGGAACACACTGCTGAGAGAGAAACACTGACCTGGTTAACATATGTGTGCATATTTGTACATATAATATAGGAAAACGGCCAATTTTATATATGTCACATATATTAAAAACCTATATCAAAACCAATATTGAACCATATATGTTTATATAGGTTTTTCCATGTGGGTGATTATTATTGATTATTTTTGTCTGTATTCAGTTAAATGTCATTCTCCAAGTTTCTTTAAGTGAAATACTGATGAATACGTCTGTGGTGATGAAAAGCTGATGAAATTAATACAGCAGTGAAAAACACAAAGATTCATTCCGTCCTTGTACTATATTACCAGCAATTACATCACAAACACTAGACCTAGAGGAAAGGAGCTTAGAGAGATCAGATCAAACATCCCACAGATGAAGGATGGATCCAGCGGGTCACTAAACACCCTAGTAACTGCAGAGCAACTCCCTGGCAACCGCCCACCACTCCCTAGTAACCAGTAAAGAGCTCAGGCTCCAGCACACAGGTCTGGAGGGAGACGGAGACAGTCCTAAAGGCTTACACTGATCCGCTAATGAAGATGAATGTATTAGGATATGAGCAGTAATTGGGCTAATGCTCATCTGAAGGACCCTGTTCTCAAGCCGTCACGCGTGTGAAACTACAGACTGCCGTCACATGACACAACACATAACACATAACACACATGACATCTGCAGCTCTCCTCCCGCTGTGCGTCGCTCGTTTACTGTGGACTAACTGCTGCAGGGGATTGTGGGATTCTTCATCTGTCACTGCTGAAGGGCTCGGGTGTGGAACCACTGTCTCATCTGCAACGATCAACACTAAAGCCTGATAAAATCTGATCATATTTAGATGTATTTAGACATTAACTACATCCGTTTTCTCAAGTGAAGTGAGCTGAGGCTTGGACCTGGAAACAGAGCTTCTTACATCATCACTCAACATCCGATTACTCTCCTCTTTAATTGTTGAAATCAGCGGAGACGACAGCGTGGAATAAAGTCACACATTCCAGCTTCCTGCGTTTCTGATGCTGCCTCATAAGACGAAATAAATAATAATAATAATAATAATAATAATAATAATAATAATTCAGCGCGATGGCAACATGTTGTCATTTCATAAGACAATATTCTGTATTGCTGTTATTGTTGTTCTTAGCATTGCCATAGTAACCAACGCACATTCAGTAAACAAAAGAGCGCTTCTGGACACAGATCAGACATGAGCGTGATACACTGTGTGAACAGTCAGTCATTCTAATCAGATCCATCCAGATATGCACAGATTCAGATTTGGGCTGACAGTCTGAATGAGGATTAACAATACGCTGCTTTCTCCTGACTGTGTTACATGCAGAGCAGCGTCCGGAAATAATTAGTTTCACCTCTAATTGCATTAATCCACATAATCTGTCCATCTGTAGGCAGTTTTCCCTCACAGATGGAATCAATTCTCTGATGCTTTAAAAACCGGTTACGAATCAGACAATACAAAACAACACAAATTCATAGCAAGAGGAACT
>NW_020525951.1:45000-70000 GCF_003368295.1 Carassius auratus | reverse complement strand
CTGTCCGTCTGTTTCACCCATTTGTGTGAGCTGATGTGAGCATCAGAGAATAACTGATGTGATGGTGGGCTTCTGAAGCACATTAGCAAACCAAACACTAGTGTGGTCACAGCACGAGAACTGTGGGCTTTAAATGTGATTTCATTTGGATTGGAGAGGAAGTATATCTATCATTAAAAGCATCTGTCTCTCATAGGTTAGCGCAGTAAAGCTCTGAACGCTGTGTGTGCTGATAATGTTCCTAATTCACAGCGTTTCAGCTGCACTGGCTGATCTTATCTTCACCTGCTCACTAAAGCACATTATCAGCCATGGAAACGTTCACTGACACCATCAGAGCTTCACATCACGTTCACACAGGCACAGGACACACAGCTGAGCATCACACACTCTCAAACACTGCGACACCTCATCACTAGTCTGAACCCAATCTGAATCGAGTCCGAACCACAGTATATTTCACAGCAGCACACAGAAACACAACACAATGGTTTTAAACGCACTGACATAACTGTACCAGAATCACCTCATTAGGCATTTGTAGTATTTAAAGGGATCATGAAATGGAGAATCAAAATATACTTTGATATTTACACATTTGAGAGGTTGCTTTACAATAAAGAGTCAAAACCCTCACTTTCTTTTGATAGATCATGTGATAATTACAAGCGACACCTGCCCCTCACTGTCTCGAGTCCCGTGGAGGAGCTCCAGTAAGATAACTGGACGAGAGAGGACCAGGAATGGATTTTATGTTGTTATTTTATGCAGCAGTTGTCCATCAGGGGCTGCTGCTTTTACTTTAGTTTTGTGTTTATTAATTGATTAAAGTTTTATGTTGAAATCTTCACTGGTTTCCGCCTCCTTCCTGTGATTACAAACTTTGTTGTTACAGTCCACTTAGACATTCTACAATAAATATATTTTTATATAGTAGAATGTCTAAAGTGGATTATGAAACTGTTTAAAATATGATTGTACAAGTACACTTTGTGCAGCATTGGTCTGTTCACTACCTCATTCAGCACTGAACTGCTCCTCCACCCAGAACCGCTTCGCTCCCCTCCGCGAGACGAAACACGACGCTGTGATCATCGGAGACTCCATCGTCCGACACATCCGTGCTACGTTAGCTGAAGGTAAAGTGCACACTCATTGTTTGCCTGGTGCTCATGTTTTCGATGTTTCTGCGCAGATACCCTCGATCCTGAAGGCCGACGAGAGCCCCAGAGCGGTCGTGCTTCACGCCGGGGTTAACGACACCACGCTGTGGCAGACGGAGACGCTGAAGAGGGACTTCAGGAGCCTGATCGAGACGGTTCGTGTCAGGACCACTGCCCACGTATCGACGAGGACACGAAAGGTTCAGTAGAGTTTTTGCTTTAAATGAATGGTTGTTGTCACAGAAACCGCTATTTGTTATTGTTATTGTTATTGTTGTCTGTTCCTCAAATAGTGGGGTCAGAATATACATTTAATGTAAGATCTAGAAAAAATCTTATCATGATTTAAACCAGAATTTTTTTAAAATAAATTAACAAAAAACATTTTTAAAAGTTTGGGCTCATAAATATTAGATCACTCACACCCAATGCAGTTATTGTAAATGAAATGATCACAGATAATAGTTTTGATTTGCTCTGCTTGACTGAAACCTGGCTAAAACCAAATGATTATTTTGGTCTAAATGAGTCTACTCCACCAAACTACTGTTATAAGCATGAGCCCCGTCAGACTGGTCAACAATATATAGTGATATTCTCAATGTTACCCAGAAAACAGGATACAGATACTTCTGCTAAATGTTACTCTGTCAGACATGCAAAATAAATCTAATGTATCTCTTGCTCTGGCTACTGTGTATAGACCACCAGGGCCGTATACAGAATTCCTAAAAGAATTTGCAGATTTCCTCTCAGACCTTCTAGTTACAGTTGATAAAGCGCTAGCGCTAAGCACTAACCCTAACCCTAACTACATTAACAAATTACCAGATGCCACCTGATTAAAATATTCCACCAACGTTAAATAGTAATGACTTTATGAATTTCTTCACTGATAAAATAGATAACATTAGAAATACAATAGCGAATGTAGATTCTACAGCGTCTAACACTTCAGTTTCATCCATCGCACCCAAAGATAAACTGCAGTGCTTTACAACCATAGGACAGGAAGAGCTAAATAAACTTATCACTGTATCTAAACCAACAACATGTTTATTAGATCCTGTACCCACTAAATTACTGAAAGAGCTGTTACCTGTAGCCGAAGAACCGCTTCTCAATATCATTAACTCCTCGTTATCTTTAGGACACGTCCCAAAACTAGGGATGCACCGAAATGAAAATTCTTGGCCGATACCGAAAACCGAAAAAGAGAAAACCAAGGCCGAAAACCGAAACCGAAACACCGAAAGAAATTATGCCAATTATTAGTACCATTGCATTTATTGCTATGACCGTGTACTAGCTTTACTAAAATTAAGACATTGCAATTGCATAAATTAATATTAAAGTTTCAAAGATAATTACAATTTAATAACTTATTAAAAAAAAAACATAAAAAAACATAATTACAAATGATGCAAATATTTATTAAGCACATTGCAACAATGCACAGTATAAAATAAAATTCAAACTAAAAATGTATCCCACTCATGTGTATATTTAATAATAATGTACAGGCCTACTGGCCTGCAGAAAGGTTTTAAAATGAACAGTTCTCTCATAAAAACAAAGTGCATTTAGGTGAAGTGCATTTGAAATTGTTCTCTGTAGGACTAGAAAGTGCATCACTTCTCCAGTATAGGCAAGAAGGTTGTCTCTTCTGGGGATGGGGACTTCAGACAGTTAACCATCTAGCTGTTGTGTGTGTGTGTGTGTATGTGTGTGTGTGTGTGTGTGTGTGTGTATATATATATATATATATATATATATATATATATATATAGTAGCCTAAGAACAAAATAGCCAACGTATTATTATTATTTGAGGCACTTTCTTGCAGAATTTCACTTAACATATCAGACAACGAGGGTGCATGCCACTCATCTGGTGCAGAGACCAGTCTTTTCTGCGCTTGGCGCTTCTCCGTCTCCACGCGGGTTCTCCGCATCCAGCGCGGCCTGGATCATTTCTCGTGCGCGCTGCCTTATTTCCGCATCCAAGTAACGTTAATGGTCTTTATAACGCGGATCAAGCACATTCGCGATGAAGTGCAGAGGATCCGACAAGATCTCAATGAGACGTGTGCTAACAGACTCTATAAGACTGTACTTTTCTTTGTTTTTACTTCGTGGTCCGTCTTAATCTCTTTGTTAGGAGACGCTTTAGTGCTGCGAATAAAGGAATACGAAGAGAGAGAATGTTCTCACTGGTGTTAAGTGAATGTCGCGTGGAGCTCGTGGTCTGCGTTATGCACGTGCAGGTCGCGGTTTCTGTTTGCGTCATCACAACATTTCGGCCGTGTTGTTTCGGTGATAAAAGTTTATCGGCCGAAAACCGAAAAAGTCATTTTCGGCCGAAAATTTTCGGTGGCCGAAATTTCGGTGCATCCCTACCCAAAACCATTCAAGCTGGTGGTTATCAAGCCTCTTATTAAGAAACCAACACTAGATCCTAGTGTACTGGCAAATTATAGGCCTATTTCAAATCTTTCATTTATGTCTAAAATTTTTGAAAAAGTTGTGTCTGCTCAATTGAGCACCTTCCTGCATAAAAATGATCTGTATGAAGAATTTCAGTCAGGTTTTAGGCCCCACCATAGCACAGAAACTGCACTTGTTAAAATTACAAATGACCTGCTCCTTGCGTCAGATCAAAGCTGCATCTCATTTCTAGTCTTACTTGATCTTAGTGCTGCGTTCGACACCATAGATCATGACATACTCATAGATCGATTACAAAACTATACAGGTATTCAAGGAAAGGCTCTAAGATGGTTTAGATCCTACCTGTCCGATCGCTACCATTGTGTTTATTTAAATGGGGAGTCATCTCATTTATCACCAGTACAATATGGAGTGCCACAAGGATCCGTCCTAGGTCCCCTTCTATTTTCATCATATTATTAGAAAATACGGAATTAGCTTCCACTGTTATGCTGATGATACTCAGCTATATATCCCAACGAGACCAGATGAAACTTCCCAATTATCTAAGCTAACAGAGTGTGTTAAAAATGTAAAAGATTGGATGACAAATAATTTTCTCCAATTAAATTCGCATAAGACAGAAATATTAATTATTGGACCAAAAAACACTACACAGAATCTTGTAGATTACAATCTGCAACTAGACGGATGTACTGTTACTTCCTCTACAGTCAGAAATCTGGGTGTTATATTAGACAGCAACTTGTCTTTTAAAAATCATATTTCCAATGTTACAAAAACTGCATTCTTCCATCTTAGAAACATTGCCAAGCTACGAAACATGTTATCTGTTTCTGATGCAGAAAAGCTAGTTCATGCATTCATGACCTCTAGACTGGACTATTGTAATGCACTTCTAGGTGGTTTTCCTGCTTCTTCAATAAACAAGCTACAGGTCGTCCAAAATACAGCAGCTAGAGTCCTTAACAGGTCAAGAAAATATGATCATATTACCCCAATTTTACAGTCTCTGCACTGGCTACCTATTAAGTTCCGTATCAGTTATAAATTATCATTACTTACCTATAAGGCCCTAAATGGTTTAGCTCCTGCGTAACTAACTAGCCTTCTACCACACTACAACCCATCACGCACCCTAAGGTCACAAAACGCTGGACTTTTGGTCGTTCCTAGGATAGCAAAGTCCACTAAAGGAGGTAGAGCTTTCTCACATTTGGCTCCCAAACTCTGGAATAGCCTTCCTGATAATGTTCGGGGTTCAGACACACTCTCTCTGTTTAAATCTAATAGTTAATAGTATTCATTGTCTGGTATTAGTTTTTATAAGCTATTACTAAATATTGTAGAAACTTAATTTTCTGTAAAGTTGCTTTGCAATTATTTGTATCGTAAAAAGCGCTATACAAATAAACTTCGTTGAATTGAACTGAATTGAATTGAATTAACTGACCTCATTCAACTTCCTCTTCTGTCAATTTAAATGAAGAACTGCTTTCTGAGATTTTGACACTTTAATCAGACAGAATAAGCTCTTTTGCACTACAATCATTATATCTGCACTGTTTACTTCACTGGTTTGCACTCTGCCATGTGCATTGTGCTGCTTTACTTATCTTTCTTTTTTCATGACCTATTTGTATAGTTGTACTTTATATTTTATTATCTGTAGTTAATGTTCTACTGTTGGTGTTATCTGTATGCACCAAGGGTTTGAGAGTAACGCAATTTCAAGTATCTGTATGTATGTGCTGTACATGTGGAAGAATTGACAATAAAGCAGACTTGACTTGAATCTTTTCTACACTTCTGAAAAGCCCAGATTTGAAACAGAGAATTGGATTTGGCCAATCACAGCAGTGGGTGTTTACTTCCATTTCTACAGGAGGGAACACTCCTTAAAACAGAAATGAGGATGCATAATGAAACATTTTACAAATATTGAGCTTTTTTTTGGTGCAAAAAACATTATGACATTATAACCGCAAGAAACAATCTAAAAATCTGCATCTTCGTGACTGCTTTAATAAAAGAGTTTGATATGACAAATACAACTAAATCACATGAAAAGAATCACATGCAGAGATACTAGAAACAGAATCCAGCTCAGGTTGTTCCTGGACTCCGGCTGGTTTCTATAAGTCATCACACACACATAACCTGCAGCATGATAACAGTAGTTAGTTATAATAGCATGTTATAGAAATGAATTTCCATTGAAAATAAGCAGCAAACATGTTTAGTGAGGCAGCTGATGCTGGAGCTCATTACTGTTGCTGCACATTGAAGGGACAAACACATTCTGGCTCTTTATTCATCAAAAGATCTTCCCCTTCATTTGTTCATCGGTTGTCTAGACATTTCAAAGTTACAGCTTATTAATTTGCGTTCAGTTCACATTTGTGATTTACTAAAGACAAACAGCGACTGATGAACCGTCTCTCTCTCACGTTTGTAATTCTGATCTGTTTCTCTCTCATCTGCTGATGTCACATCCCATCTCGCTTCAGGAGGCAGGAATCATATCAGCTTTTCTGTTTCCTGACGGAGATTTTACTGAATCCTTTTGAACTCTATGCCCTTAAAGAGACTCGTGAACCCACAACTCAAGAGTTTTTGGTTACCTCTGTACAAAGTAATTTCTATTCTAAATGCAAATTACAATCTAGAATAAATCAGGGACAGGCTTCAGCAAAAAAAAAAAAAAAAATAAAGTAATCAGTTGACTACTGTAAATGATCTAATATTGTCTCATGGACTGAATACGGTTGGGTCTGCAGGATATTTAATATCCCAGATCGCTTTCGCTCATCACAGAGAAACGTTCAGGGCTTCATTTTGACCTGAACTTTGCAGAAACGCTTCGGACAAATGACAGAACCACATTCAGCAGTCCTTTGCTCACATGTGAATGCAGCACTTTTAACAAAGACTCGCTGCATGATCAGTAACTGAAGTAACAAACAGCCTGAAGTCATGAAACCAAGGACAAACAGGAATTGACTTTCAGTGTATGGACTAAAATACATTTCTTTAAATATCTTGCTTATGTTGCATTGAAGAAAGAGAGTCATACAGGTTTGAACAACGTGAGGGCAACTGAATGATGACGAATGATCGTTTTGGTGAAGTGTCCATTTAATTCAGAGACGAATCCAAGAGGAAACATCAAAGAGACAAGAAAACAATAGGAACTGCTCAGAAGTATGGTAATACATAAGACAAAATGTGCAATATCCTTATATTTATTTTGTTACCCCCTCCATCCTAGTACATCCCTGCATCTTACTCAATCCTATTCAATTATCATTTATAGCACAATTGTTTATACTTATTTATTTGCCTAATTTTTATTTATTTTTTTTGTCTGTGTTGTTGTTGTCTCTGTGTACTGGAAGCTTATGTCACTAAAACAAATTCCTTGTATGAGCAAACATACTTGGCAATAAAGCTCTTTCTGAATATGATTCTGAAAAAACGAGACTTCACTATGAAGTCATGATAAACCATGCTATTTATCCTCAGAAATTCATTCCTGTACTCAGTAGAGGATGCCGTGTTTTTTAGCCCTCAGAGAACACACACAGTGAGGATGTCCTGGGCTTTCCGTGAAAACCAAAAATGTTTAAATGTCAAAATTCAACACGTTAAAGTATATATATATATATATTAGGGCTGTCAAAAATAGCGTGTTAACAACGTTAATTAGTTGTTTGTTGTTAATTACGTCAAAATTTTTAACGCATTTTATGCATGCGCAGTGTGACAAATTATTCAGGTCAGAAAAGTCCAGGCGGGAAGGAAGGCGACCGGAAGTTGAAGTCGGCCGGGTGCCGCCATCTTTTAGCAGAACTTCACTTGCGTTAGCATTCCCATTGACTCCCATTCATTTTGGCGTCACTTTGACAGCGAATAACTTTACATCTGAGGCGTTTTAAGACTCCGTTTGTCCATTATTTATTTCTAAAGATACACGACAATGTATAAAGGGCTCCATTACCTTCTATGTTACATTATGGCCCCGTATAAACAGTTTTTGTAAAAATAGGCTAACGATTTCGTCATAACCTCTCGTCTCTCTGTCGCACTACCGTACAGACAGGAGGAGAAGCTCGCAGGCAATTAACTTAATATGGCGTACTGGCGTTACATTTTAAAATACTATACAAAATAATTAATCAGAATACTTACTCCTGCTCACACACGACAAAGAACTCCCCGCTCAAGCTCGCCGTCTCTGCAAGATTAACGATGGCAGTTTTCACGCACAGCTACTAGAAGATTTACATCTGTCAGACAGGTTCCTGACGTCGTCAAGCTTCGTTTGAGTCTGCGCGTCAGAAACGGAAGTGCTAAAAAACGCTAAAAATGGGCTTCAATTGTCTCAGTTGAGTTCCAATGGGGTCGCTGTGTCCATTTCTTTTACTGTCTATGGGAAAGTCTCGTCGATCTCTGAATTCTCAGGATAGTAAAAAACAGCGGCGAGCGCCGCGACTAAAACACAGAAGAAGCTTAAGGTTTTACCCCAGTTACTCTCAAATACATTCATGTCAAGCTCGATAAACAAAGACGACTTTGGTAGTTGATACGCTGGAGCTTCTTCCTGTTATAGCGTCCTGTGTTTCACACTGCCCATGCGCAGAACGCCTACATGCAATGCAGCAAAGATTACAGCTGTTTGGAAAAGCATTTGCATTTTTACTTGGTTTTACTGGCACTTCAGAACATGAAAATATCGATCCTAAAGTATTGTGGCAAAGCAAATGAACACCTCCCAAAAACAAGAGTGCCCAGAGTGCTGCTTATGTGATGGTGGCGCATGTTTGTGTTTCTGAGTTCATTCTTTCGAGTTTCTCTATGCATAATTTCATAGATATGTGGCTATATATAACCACTGGTTCACCTAAAACTCTTACACTATCTGTAGTTAAATGGCATGGTTTGATATAGTGCTCAGGTAAATTTGATCTAATTAGACTTTTGAATTTAGAAAAAAAGAACCACATATTGATGAATCAATACATGAAAATTATGTATCTGTGTCCTGTTATTTATCTTTTGGTATGCATTTCAGAATAAAAAAATGGTTAGGATTCAGGTGTAATTGCCAATAGTTATTAATCCTGATTAATCCACTGAAAATTCTGATTAATTTGATTTGATTCAATCAAGTAAACATAGAGGGGAAAAAAAGATTACAAACCACGCTGTGACTAGCTTCATCTGAAATCAATGCAGGTGTAGCAGGTGAGAAAAGGTAGTTGTCTGTTGGAATTCACTGTTCTCATAAAACAGTTGGCAAAAGTAATTACTTATTCAAAACAAGTATCTATTCAAAAGAACATGTGATTTATGATGAAGCCATTGTCTTTAAGAAAGATATTGAAATGAAGGTGTCTTCTGGTGATGCTGCCATCTTGTGTCTGGGAGGTGAAAGAACAAGCAGATCATCAGACGAGCTCCATCTATTTATCATCTGTGCAGAAATAAGTGATGAGCATCCTGAAGAAACAAGACATGAGCACATACAGTAGAGTATACTGGATCCAGTATCTCATGTTTTGGAGCGTGACATCCCCAGCGGTCTTCTTCACAAGATGAGTCTAATCTAGGTTAGTCTAGGTTCAGCTAGTTCACCAGGTATTCACTCTGGCTCTAATTGGCTGCTGGTGTAATTGCGTGTCATTCAGCTGAAGCGCTTTAGTGTGTGATCTGTTAGAAGCGCTCAGATGTCATATTACAGACTGCAGGACATCTCTGCTTCTGCATCTCTTTAGTGTCAGCGAGGAGCGGCGGATGGTTTTATCTTCTCTCTCTTTGTTTTGGAAGGTTAATGAGGTTGAAGTGTTTCCTACAGCACAAGTTCCACATCACTTCACGTGCTTACTGTATTATTCTGTTTTTGACACAAGCAAACACAGAGACGTGTGTCTCCTGAGCCATTTATACATCCGTCGGCAGAACTTCCTCTAAACTAAAGCCAAGCAAAAGCATTGTAGGTCACACGAAGGTCAGAGGTTAAACTGACCAGTGGCTACATAAGGGTCGGATGTGTTCGTAGAGGTCAGAGGTCATGTTCAGCGTGGCTTTAGGCTGTCAGCACTAGCTTCCCTAACACTGGATCAGCACTTTTCTGCTGAATAAAAGAAACTTTCAGAAACCAGTAACTGCATTTAAATCTCAGTTTTTTATTTTTTCATTTCAATAATAACCTGCGCAGACAAACAAATCATAAAAGCCAATAAACATCTGTGCCGATAAAAACATGATCGCCTTATTGCTTTTTCATTTGATTGGTAAATTGATATTCAACGTAACATCTTTGTTTAATAATATCATGTCACTTTGATTTATTTGCATTGCAAACTGGCATAGTTCATGTCAATAACTCTCCTTTATGGGATGCATGATGATGATGATGATGATGATGATGATGATGAAGATCCTTGAAAGACTGAAGCTCAGGTCGAGCTGACGAACAGCAGCGTCACATCTACATTCTAATGAAAGGTTTTACAGAAATCAAAGGTTAATTACTGCATTTCATGTCACACTGAATGTCTCCCGCATCCGAGGAATCACAAAGCCATTTCAGATTCGGTTTCTGTCAGAAGAAATTTCCCAGTCAAAACTAAATACATCAAATAAATAAATCTGAAGGCGCTGGTGTGTAATTACAGCACAGAGTGATCAATCTATGAGCCGTTCCCTCTCCGAGCGTCTGTCAGGTGTGTTTAGAGCGAAAACCCAGCAGACTTCAGACCGCTTTAGTGTCCTACATCCATCTGAGAGTGACAGAGAAAGAGCACAGGCTTTTATTCTGGGCTTCTGTCTGTGGAGACACGTGCAGCACCGACATACTGTGTGTTTCAGGAATAATCTCACACACACACACTCAGTCACTCACTCTCGTGCACACACTCTCTCTCTCTCACACACACACACACACACACACACACACACTCAGTCACTCACTCTCGTGCACACACTCACACACACACACTCACACACACACTAGGGCTGGGATAAACGATTTTTTTTTAAACGATTAATCTAGCGATTATTTTCCCGATGAATCGATTAATCTAACGACTAATTTTTTCAGACCGATTCGATTTCGATTATCTCCCCATTAATTGAATACTAACAATTTATACATGTTGATTTACATATCTGAATGAAAAAAACATGAATTCCTTAACATTGCAATATATGTTTATTGCTCTTAAAATTACAAAATAAAAGACTGACTAAGAATGCATTACTTTGCACTTGTATAGAGATAGCATTCAATAAAACCTTGAAGCCTTGAAAACACATAGCTTACTGAAACAAGCTTACTGAACACATAGGGCCTAGCTTACTGAGAAAAGTTCTTTTTTCAGATGAAAATAACAACAACTTGATGTCTAGCATTCAATAAAAAGGTCACCCAAAATACTTGTTTAGAACAATTGAAAGAATACAGTAACCAATGTAAACTTGAGGGCTTTAAGCTAATGCGAGTGCTTTTCCAAAAAAAAAAAAAAAAAATTTACAGTGGGAGCCAGCAGCCTGTCATGGAGAAAAAAAATCTCTGAATGATCCAAGTGAAACTTTGGCGTTCTGCCCTTTTTCTATCGTGTCTAATGATTTTGGTTAATATGCACGAGAGAGAGAGAGAGAGAGAGAAAGAGAAAGAGAGAGAGAGAGAGAGAGAGAGAGAGAGAGAGAGAGAGAGAGACTGTTTGAAGACTGTGAGTGCGCGCGCAGCCAGGGCTCTCTCTCTCATACGCGCTCTGACGCAGCAGTCATTCTATTCTACATCACTCACCGATCAAATAAGGCTTTGACAGCCGCCAAAAAATAGATCAATGCAGAAAAACCCCTGGATTGGTTATATAACGTTGGACAGAATGTTGATCCGGCCATCGCGTATATTCAGCGCACATAAGGTAAACGTTTTGCAAACGTTTTTTAGAGAAATAAAAACAGGTCGACGAATCGATGCGCATATTTTGCGTCTACGTATTTTTTGCGTTGACTTCATCGCACACACACACTCACTCACTCACTCACTCAGGCGCACACACTCACACACACACACACACACACACACTCACTCACTCACTCTCTCACACAGAGAGAGAGCGTTACAGAGCTGATATCAATGTAAGAGGTATATCTGTGTGTCTGTGATGATCTCAGTCCAAATGGAAACACAGGACTCACACAAACAGTGTCCAGGACGTGTTTGTTTGGACCATCTGTGTTTGGCAAAGGCTCTGTTGGGCTTCATCTGTCAGTCCTTTAGAAACCAGCGTCTGGTTTGGCAAAACCTCAGTGTGCTGCTGATGTGTCGTCACATGTGTCTTTGAGTCCTGATGTTCAGTTATTCAGTCTGTCACAGACACACAGGTTTGTAAATGAGCCGCATCCTCACCGCAGCACGGCTGAATCTGTGTGTTTCTGTCAGAGTTTGATCAGTTTCTGAATGTGAGGCCTGTGAAGACGAGCAGCAGCCAGAAACTAAACTACATCTGTCTGTCTGCATCACAGAGACGCTCAAGAACAGACCGCTGAACACACTCTCTGGGCTCAGTACATTCAGTACATGCTTGAGACACATACTCATACACACACACACACACACACACGTGCTCACACACACGCACATACACACACACTTAAAGGGATGGTTCACCCAAAAATGAAAATGACCCCATGATTTACTCACGCTCAAGACTAGATGTATATGACTTTCCTCTTTCAGGCGAATACAATCAGAGTTATATTAAAACATATCTCTGCTCTATGATGGGAGTGGATAGTAGTCCAAAGGAGTCCATTATAAGAGAAGTCCACAAGGCTCCGGGGGGGTAACAAAGGGCTTCTGAAGCAAAGCAATGCATTTGTGTAAGAAAAACACTCATATTTCGTACACTGGTTCATGAGAGAGTGGCCTCCAGCGGATGATGTTTGACGTAGTTTTGTTTACAGCGGAGGAGAACCTGTGTCCTCTTGGCTTACATCCCAATCCTCTGACATTTATCTTCACAGATCCTCGTTTAGGATTACTAATTACTGACCGGTGTTTTGTTTCTCTCTCTCTCGTAAACGTGTGTATGTCAGTAAGCGGGAGACAGAGATTCAAGTTTATAAAGTTGTAAATATGGATATCCCTTTGCTTCAGAAGTCCTGTATTAACCCCCAGAGCTTTATAATGGAGAGGTGTCATTCTTTGGGCTACCATCCTCTCCCGTTATAAAGCATTGATTAGCCTCAACATGTTTTAATAAAACTCTGATTGGATTCGTCTGAACGAGGAATGTCACATACATCTAGGACGTCTTGAGAGTGTATTTAAGTAATAGTAGTGGTAATAAAAAATATATATTTTTAAGGAACAAGAAACAACATCACACAGTTTTCACACGTTTTAAATAACTTGTGAAGCTCTTTTGCGTATCCCTTGTTTACCCAAACTGAAAGGAATTGTTCACGTTTCATTTGATTCCTGTAGATGAATTCAGCTGGTGAAGTTTAGTGAGCTAGCCTCTTTCAGACTCCGTATGAAGCAGAAGTGATGATTATCAGGGCAGACACATGTCTGTGCATTAAAGCTTTTCATTTCATTTCTCATTCACCACAAATAAAAACTCACATCCATTTTCATTCTTGCATTCTCTCAGAAATCCCATGAGCTTCTGTCATTATGAGAGAAACAAAGCTGAAGATTAATTTTCTTGAACTAGTTGGTCATTTAATGCTAGATGGTGATTAAAGAGCAAATTTATATTTTCTCTGTTATGTAATTATGAAAATGAACCACTGTGTTTTATTTGACTGTTGCTGTCACTAATCTCGCTGGTATTTATAATTATATTTCCAGTCATTTCTGTGGAGACACTGGGACGCTCCGAACAGTCCCACAGTGAAACTAATTACTGAATCATAACTTCAGATTATGAGCCGATCCGACGCTTTAACGGACTAATTGCTCGATCTCCCACAGCTCACATTCATTAGCAGAAAAGATTGATTGGTTCTAGTTATCTTTTTAATTGATGAATAAAACATCAGGGTCTGGCAGTATATGGATTATTCTTTAATTAGTGCCATGAGTAATGACTCACGAATGCACTGAACTGAACACAGATACAGTTTCATATCAATGCATTCAACATTTACAGATAAATCACCTCCACATTCGAGCATCACAGCAGAAAAGGACAAGTTTAAAATAGAAAACACTCCAGGTGGAACATGACCAGAAGTGTTAGCATCTCTGGAGAACTGACCTGAAGTCAGCGTGTTATTTCCAGACGAGGGTTAAACAGACGTTTCAAACCTGACACTCACAATCCAAGCCGCGATGAGAGTTTTAGTGAAGGATAGCATCTCGTATCGGTTTACAGTGAAATCTACAGTGTTTTAAATCTGTGAACACATCAGCCGCTGCTCTTGACCCGTTTACTCTATTTCTATGAAAATCACAAACACAATTTATGAGTACTGAAGTGTTTAGTGGTGAATATTAAAAACCTCTATTAATTATGCTTCTTTTCTGTGCCTCAGTCATTTTATGCATAATTACACTCACAAATAAATAGGACGACGTTCATTTTTCCAACTAATCAGATATAATTAAATCAGTGGGCAACAGATAAGCGCACAATAAACACTCACACGAGCTCATTCGCGTGTTAATTTCCCTCTGTGAGATAAAGAAGATGTGCACGAGCGAGCGTTACAGCGGTGAGTGAGTCCATGATCAAGTGTTAGTGAGAGCAGAACTGAGGACAGATGATGTTCAGTCAAACTGAGTTTGGCATCCTCTGTTTTACTGTCTGTCTTTCTGAGCTCATCTACAATTAAAGGCTGATCGATGATGTATTCACACCTGTCTTGTTTGGTTCGACTGAATCGAACTCAAATTCGTTTTCTCCTCGAGACCCAGATGAAGAGGTGGTAACAAACTCTGGTGTGTTTGAGAGTTTCTGTCCAGTGAATGCATGACCTAAGCACATGTGTGGTTTTGTTTACATTTCTGGTTCACCTGCAAAAAGGGAAGTGTGAAAGCGAGCCACATCAAACAAAAAATCAACAGTGTAAATGGTCCAGACCAAAGCAAGGGAGCTAGCGGACGTCCTGGTGTAATCCACACTATCAAGACAGAAGCCAGAGAAGATGCAACGGCAACGGCAAATAAATATCTAAGAACAGATCATTTATCATTTCCTTGTTGTTTCACTTCTGGTGAGGTGCATGTTGAGCTACGCTGTAGACCGTGTTCAACGCAGAAGTGTAAATCAGCCTTAACTAATGCAGCTTTACACATTTAAAATGATCTTTTGCCTTTCTCTTCTCTGAAAACTCTGATGACGTCATACCCAACATTTCTGTCCAATCAGACGATCTCTCTCTCTTCTGATTAGCAATGAGTCAGCAATAATTAGCTTAGCAATAGCAAGTAGACAGGCCTATGTCTCGGCCTGAACTTCCTGTCTGCTGTCACACACACACACACACACACACACACACACACACTCTCTCTCACACACACACACACACACACTCTCTCTCACACACACACACACACATACACTCTCTCTCTCTCTCTCTCTCACACACACACACACACACACTCTCTCACACACACACACATACACACACACTCTCTCTCTCTCTCTCTCACACACACACACACACACACACACATACACTCTCTCTCTCTCTCTCACACACACACACACACTCTCTCTCTCTCACACACACACACACACACACACACATACACACACACACACATGACCTGAAATTGATAGGAAATGGTGTTTTGAATGTGTTTTTCTGCTAAAGGTTCACGCTGTCGTCTGTAGAGAAGCACACAAGCATACACACATGAACTAAAAGCCACACAACTCAGTTTAGTCTGTGGTTTCTTCTCTGGCTGAAGTTTCTCCTCGCTCCCAGATTCTGGTTCATGTGTCACATCTGATGGTAAATAATGTTTGAGCCGGCGAGCTGCAGTGAATCATTAAACGCATCTGAACTCTCGTGTGTCTGCGGCCCTGCGGCTCTCTGGAGATCTAAACTCTGACACATCCTGCACTCGTCTACAGCACCCTTCATAATTACAATCTTCACATTATTCTAATCTGCTGATGAATATGCATGAGCTGCTATGAGTGGCAGTGGACCCTCTGCCCTCTGGCTATTAAATTATTCACTTTAACCCAAACTCCTACAATGACACAGAGGAGCTCAGACACGATCCACAGATCTCTGCTTAAAGGAGCCGCTCAAACAAAAACCAACACGTCATTCATTCACACTCACCATTTTTAGAAAGTGTGGCTGAAAGACTGAAATAAATTAGGACCAAATTCCTTTACTAATAAAAACACCAGCATTGGCACGAGATTGGATAAAAACATCTGCTAACTGTCTTTGAAACATCATGTCCGGTCTGTGTCTGGTCTCACAGAGTCTCATCTTATCGACTGGACTCAGTACAGTAAGCACATTGATATTATGCACATCTTAGTTTACTCATGAATATCTGATGCCTTTCTGTTTTTATTTTAACTCTGACAACAGTTTGATGAAGGAGGCTTGATGTTCCTGTTTAAAGGGGAGCTCATGTGGAACGTCCCTGTATCAGAGGTGCAGATGCACATCCAGGCGGCTGATTTCCCGTGGGTTCATGCTCTGCTTGTCCTGGCATTTGTCCTGGCAAAGGGACAGCAGCTCTGTGGCCGCCTGCCGTTTGTCCCGGGGCTCAATGTCGCTGTCTCCTCCAGAAGTGATTTCACCTCTGGCTCAGAGACATCACATCTACAACCATCTGCTTCCAGTCCACACAGACACACACACACACACACACACACACACACAGATATCGGCTGGAGCTGGTGAAGGGCACTAGTCGCTGGACAAACGCGTCGCTCTGGACAGGAAGGCCGAGGTACGAGTTTAGTATGTCAGATCGATGATGTTTAAAGTGCTCTGGCTGCCTTAGAGGGACATTATGTCGTTTTATCGAGTTATTAATGGACAGAGAGAAATGCAGCATTTAATGACCATCAAACCCTCCAGACAAAATCAACACAAAGTCACTGAAACACACACACACAATTCTCAGAATGATTTTCAATAAACACAGAAAAACAAAGGAACAAACCATCAACCCTCTAAATGATCAGTTAAACGTAACAGACTCCCAAGGGGATTTAACCCTTTCTGTTAAAGGTCCCGTTTTACTCGCTTTTTTGTAGCTTTGATTGTGTTTACAATGTGCAATATAACATGTGTTCATGTTTCGCGTGTAAAAAAACACAGTATTTTTCACACAATTCACCCGTATACTGCTGTTTTCACTGTCACAAAAACGGGCTGATGACTTCCTTGTTCTATGAAGCCGCTCCTTCAGAAATACGTAACGAGTTCTGATTGGGCCAGCGGTTCCTGTGCTGTGATTCGACAGCAGCTTAGAGCAGGCTGCCCTCCTGGTAACGCGACTGGGCTAGAACGCACGTGCTGGAGATGTATTTATAGTCACAGGAGGAGCGTTTTTACTGACGAGATGCGCATGAAAATCGCATTCGTTTTTTGCACAGCCCTAACATCTAGTTAACAAAGCTAAACAGCGTGGCCCTTTGTGTAATAAGTTACAGAAACTGTAAAACGCACCAACTTAAATAATAAAATATACTTACCAGTTGTGGTCCATAAACAGCGCCTTCTCCAGACAAAGAGGGAACTGCTCCATCTTTCAAGAATAATCTTTGTGCAAATCCGGCATTAAACTGATTGAGATTGAGGAAGCTGTCCTCAGCAAAATGTGCTGCACATAGTTTTACATATGCATTATAATGTTCAGGAACCGAGTTAAACATAAATTGTAACCATTAATCTCAAAGTACAGCGTTCCTGGGAAGCCCAAACAAAGATGATTGGACTCAGAGATGAAAAAAAACAGCGTTTCAGCGACATGACGACAAACACAAAAAGCTCTTCCTCTTCTCCGTCGGAGCACAAGGCCACGCCCCTGTTTGTGTATTCATGTGGGCGGAGGTTAGTCAAAAAAACTGTTTTAGTGACGTTATTACTACAGGAACTAGAGGGGTGTAGTCCAAACGGGTCGTTTTTTGTAGGCGAATTCTGTTAATTCAAATATCTCGCTTGGCATTGAACTTTGAGCTTTAACATTTTACAGATATTATTAAAGTTTAAAACATGGAATCACGAAGAAGGGGACCTTTAATGTAGTTAGAAACAGTTTTCCTTTTGGCTTTATTTTAGAAATGATTTACACATCAAAGAAAGAGACATCATTTAACTGACAGAGCTTAACAAGACAGAGGACACTCGACCAACCCCTAACCAACAGTGACCTGCATATATCAGAAGAACATGATTCAGCTGATTATTTATGAGTCAAACATCCAGCAGCTTTTCAAATGTCCTTCAAGTGTCATCAGCATCCACATGAACTCAGCACCACCCATCTAAACTCATTTTAATGATTTGTGTTCATGAATGAATGAATCAGCTTTACTTCTAACAGCTCTGTATGATTATATTTCATTATTATTGTAGCTCAAGCATGCAGTTTAACAGCACATCATTAATAATTACTAGTGTGTGGTTAAATTGCAGGTATACACTCCCCTAAATCATATTAAAGTTACCATCAATTCTCTATCTGTGATCTTCTGATTTCCAATCAGCCCCCGTGGTTTCATTCTCTGGGTGCTGAAAGTGTTCAAACTTAAGATCAACAAACTCTTATACCTCAATGACATGATGCACATATTCAGATACAGTTATTCATCCAATGCTGTGTGTGTGTGTGTGTGTGTGTGTGTGTGCGCGTGTGTGTTCATTGTCACTTATGAGCTACAAAAACATTTGCTACTCTGCATGTTTGATGCTGGAAATGATACAAGTACTAGTTTTCTGCTCCTAAAGAGTCACTGACCATTTGATGTGAGACACATAATGAGATTCTGACAGAAAAGGAATTTAAATGAGGAGAGCTGACAGAGCGCTCACTGAATGGAGGGTGTTTGTTTGTTTGTTTCAATATCCCATCATGCACTTGGATTGTCAGTTATACAACAGCAGAGATGCTTCAATTTCTAATTCATTATCCAGCTGCTCGCATCTGTCCTCCAAACTAGCCAGGGACCCTACTCACTAATATTTGTGAACAGTTTACATATTTACGTGTGTAGATGACTCCCTATGTAAGTGCAAGTTCACATTAATCACTGAATTCACAGTTGGTGAGAGAAACCCAGTATCAGACAGAAACACAGACAGACAGACAGAAACACAGACAGACAGACAGAGAGACAGAAAACACAGACAGAGAGACAGAAAACACAGACAGAGAGACAGAGACAGAAACACAGACAGACAGACAGAGACAGAAACAGACAGAAACACAGACAGACAGAGACAGAGAGACAGAGAGAGAGACAGACAGATAGATAGATAGTCAGATAGAGTTACACTGCTCATGTGAAAAACTTCTGTAATTTAATCAAGAATTAGATTTTAATCCATACTTTTAAGCAGGAGTGGGCGATATGGCAAAAATATCAAGAAAAACACAATTCATGAATTTATCATAATTTGTCATGTTGTCTTTACCATTTAGCAAGTTTCCCTATTTTAGAAACAAAGATTTACAAGCTAACAAAATATGAAATAAAAATATTTAGGCCAAAGTGGGCAAAGAAAAAAGAAATCTGTCATTATTTTATCTTTGTTATTTAAAGAGCAAATATACACATTACAAATACACATAATATACAATTAAAACAAACATTGCTTTATTTTTCAGGTACAGAGGTGTATTTAGCAGCTGCATTCAATAAACTGAATGAACAAATATGAAAATAAAACGCTGTATTGTATACACTGCTAATCTGGTCAACAGCAGTGCTTTTGTTTGGTCATTCTCTCTCCTCTGAAGCTGGAGGTCAGGGGTTAGAATCCAGTGTAACACATAACATGAGGTGTGTTTATATACAAGATCTTCAAGAGTGTTAGGTGTGCTTGGAGTAGATGGCTGTGATTGTTATGCTAGCTGTACATGCTGTGCCTTCTCTGCTTGACACACTTGTGTTGCAGTTGCAGTGGTTGCTATGCTTGCTGCACCTTTCCATGTCTGTTATATTGTGCTTTCAAGAAGCTTGTTTTGACCCAAAGCACAACAACTGCAGTTGCTTTATTTATGAGAGTGTTGCTTTTTCTGGCAACCCTTCACAGTTTTAATCACAAGAAATGCTCTGGTGTGATGTGAGGATGCTGAATGCTCGAGAGTTATTTAATAAAGTAGTCTAAATTACACACACCTTGTAGCCATCTTATTATTTTACTCCAGACTGGAGGCGATGGAGACACACTGCTGCTACATGGAGCTTTTCATTTTCATCACGCCGCGCTCATATATCAGCCAGCACATCGCCTGCATCTCTCCTCAAACACCAGACCTTTCCAGATCCACGTCTGCTGTTTGTGACTGTAGCTTGTGCTGTACAAACTCAATGTCCAGATTTATGATGTGCAGACCCTCACAACACAATATACCACAATGAACTTGAGCCGATTAGACACTGAATGAAAAGGAAACGATTATCCATGGTCAAAAACGCTCAAGCAGACATGCACCAAAGTCTGTGAATAAAAGCATCAGATAAACGCAAATTATATTATTCAGTCAAATGGATCTTTAATCTTGACACAGTTTGATCGACTCATTAACATTAAGCAGAAGATTCACCTACCCAGAATCCTTCACACCTAGTTTGTGAACACATATTAAAGCTGTTCGTTATTCAAGTGGGACACACATGGATGAAACACACGTGTCTGTGACTGACGCAAACTGAGTGAGACCATCATGTTAGTCGATCATCTCTCTTCGTCATTCTGGACGCTATCATTCGCTAGAAACTCTGACATCAGCTGTAATACTCATTCACAGTAAAACAACCTGGCCACTGCATTCAACCAAAGAGAAAACTCTCAAAGACCTTAAAGTGAAACACGAGAAAAGATGTTTACAGATGCTTTCGTCCAGACCAACTTCATGGTATTTTAGTACATGCATGTGTTTCATGCTGAATCTCACGGTCACATCTGATCCCATTCATCACCACTAACAGCTGCTTCACTAACCATCACTAAACTAACTGAGGACGCCTTCACAAGAGCGGTGATGGTTTTACTCTAAAACAATCGCCATTTGAAGAGATTCATTCTGTGTTTGAGGACAGAGAGTCTTTGGGTCGTTCGATGTCTGCAGGGCTGCAACGGTGATGATAAAACCCACAACAAAACATGTTTATCTGAGCGACTATTGATGAGAAGAGCTAATTAATCCAGATCGCTAGAAAACAAGTAAAAAACAGTTGCTGCCTCAGGACAGAGAGAGAGAGAGAGAGAGGGAGAGGGAGAGATACAGAGAGAGAGAGATAAATGGAGAGAGACTCTGTGTGTGTGTGTGTGTGTGTGTGTGTGTGTGTGTGTGTGTGTGTGTGTGTGTGTGTGTGTGTGTGTGTGTGTGAGAGTGTCTCTGTGTGTGTGTGTGTGTGTGTGTGTGTGTGTGTGTGTGTGTGTGTGTGTGTGTGTGTGGGCATGTTTTTGTGTCATATCAGGACACAACTCTGTATAATGACATGGGTATGACACAGGTATTACAAGGAGAGAGTGACTTATGAGGACATAACCCATGTCCCCATTTTTCAAAACACTTATAAATCATACAGAATGAGTTTTTTTGAGAAAGTAAAAATGCAGAAAGTTTCCTGTGAGGGTTAGGGTTAGGTGTAGGGTTGGTGAAGAGACATAGAATATACAGTTTCTACAGAATAAAAACCATTACACCTATGAGATGAACACACTTTACACAGAAACAAACATGTGTGTGTGTGTGTGTGTGTGTGCGTGTGTCTGTATGTGTGTGTGTGCGTGTGTCTGTATGTGTGTGTGTGTCCAGCCAGTGTCACATGTTCTGTATCTTCAGGTCAGTGAAGATCATGAGGAACACTGGACGTCTGGAGAAGGTCTGGCTGGTGTTAGTTGATGTAAGCTGGTCTCTCAGACTGACCTCTTTAGTTTCCTGAAGAATCGCTCTGTCTTTCTCCTCAAACTGTTTCTATTGTTTTCAGAGAGGAAATTTCATTCAGCTGAAAAACCCAGAAACCCATTAACACTGAAATGCAGCAAATTAAAAGTGTAATCTTTACAGCGCAGGTTTATTTATTTATAATTGTGTCTAGATAAATGAGAGTGAAGATTTTCAAATGTCTGATTGTTCTCTCAGAAAGTGATGACCAGGCAAACACACCTGTGAGAATCTGATTTATTAATCGCTTTCTTCAGATTCACACACATTTATATATTTCATCCACACTCCATCCTCCATACACTGGTACTACAAGCAGTTCGATTCGCTTACAACAACTGACTGCGCTTCCATGAACACTTTTGCTTACACTGGTTTACAACAAAACAGCTTACTGCTTTAATATCTCTGAACATCATCCAAGCCGACTCATTTCTGCAAAGCCGAATAAACACAAAACAGCTAGATCGAAATCGATCATTCACCATTAAATCACCGTATTGTCTAAATCTGCTCTGATCAAGCTTTACAGACGAACAGTGTGACTTCTGTGAAGCGGTGATGTGTAATGTGAAACACACGAAACAAATCAATTTGACTTGACTGACACGCAGAAAGAATTAACTATAAAAATGACGAATAAACCAAAAAAATCATTTGAATGAACAGATGAATTCAAAGAAGTATAACAAAAAAACTAAAATAAATATAAACTAATTAAAACAGAACAGCAAACTCCTGAACCGAACACTTACTGTGATGAGGCTAAAAGCACGAGATGATGCTCATCCATACATCATCCCGCAGCAGGACTAACTAACCCACGCTAACCAGATAAACCGAGTCCTTGGCTGTTATTTCACAAGCATTTTCATATTCAGGTACAGCAGAAATAAAAGTGTCATGGTCTAAAGGTCTCAACAAGAGAACACAAGGATCATGAAAACATCACGAGTGTTCACGGCGCAACACAACTAATGTGAGCCATGACCGTCTAAATAATTAGTTCACTGACCACAGCTATCAAAATGAGGTTAGGAATAAGAGCGGTCATGTTAAAACGCTATAATAGTGAATCATCGTTATTACTCGTCTAACTGCAGAAAGCCTGGATGTGCACGCTGCAGCGTTTGAGCATTAAACGGATGGAGTTTATCGATGAGAAAGCAGATCGAGGCCGGACTGAACGTTCATCCGTATACTCCAGACAGCTGACGGCCGTGAATTAAAGTCTGGACGCAGCACTGGACGCTGCTGCTGTAATAAATCATGCTTTCACTCATGTTGCTTGTTTAGTTGTTCTGGAGGTCGAAACAGATGCTGATGAGAGAGCGTCCGATGTGCGGATTGTCCCGTGACTCCAGAGCTGCGTTTGTCATCAATGATTCATTCTGTTCATATACTGAGAATCTAAGCAGCAGATCATAATATTAGTGCATCGATACACTCTTATCAAATCTAAGCTGCTACAGTCAATTAAATAAATCACCAGCTGACATAAAACCACTCAGAAAATATTATTTCACAGCAGAAAACATTAGAATACTCTCAAGTGAAGACCGTTTGAGAAGTGCTGGACAAGGACAAACGATATCAAACGTGTTAGTGTCAATTACACCACCACTGATCACCTTAGAAATGCTGAATAAATATGTGAATATCAAATGTTAATTCATAGAATTTAGATGGAGATTAACAGAAATTGATTCTGAAGCTTTGTGATTAATGTGGGATCTCCAGTGACTTCGGGCTTTGTTTAAGCTCCTTGCAATGTATGCTAACATTGAAATGAAGGGTTTCTGGCTCATTAGCATAAGTTCTCTGAAGGTGTTAAACGTGTGTGTGACTGGTTCTTCAGAAGATCCACGTCTGGATGAATCGCTGTATTCAGTCTCTCTGGAGGAGCAATAGTTTGATCCGTCTGTTTTACTTCTCATGAGAAATGATCCGGTTAAAACTGACAAATGTAATCTTCAGATGTTTAGATGTTTCTACAGAAAAACAAGCTACATATTCATTAAAGATTTGATGCGATACTGTACTGTTTTCTGTAGTTACAGATGGCTATGTTACGTTAACAGCATTCAAGCAAAATTCCTTTATCACTAGACAAGCACAAAATCCTCTTCAGGTTACCAAGATGTTTATCTCACGTGTGCATTTCTACACATTACACATCTGACCATCCACTTCCTCTCGTCCTCTGCAGAAGAGACACAGATGCTCTGAACGTTAAAGAAGCTCACAGACAGCTTCAGTCAGTCACAGCGAGTCTGAAGATATGATATGAAGCTCAAGCTCTGAATGACAGCAGACGCCACACACAATGAGCTTCACAAGAGACACAGAGATCCATTTCTTCCTCCGTCATGTCACCTTTCATTGTTTCCGCTGCAGGATTCAGTCAGTATTCTGAGGTTATTGTTAAAGTCAGTGAGATACATTTCACATCAAATGCATTTCTTACTAAGAGCTACAATAAAGAAAAGACCATTTCTGTCTTCAGTAGCACAGAACACAAATGACTCGGATCTCAGTAAAGTGTTTTCTGCAGCTGTGAACAAAGGCCTAATAATGCAGCAATGTCTATCATAACACACACACATAGGATACATAAACGCTGAACGTAGAGATGAGACACCTCCATCTGCACAGCTGCTGCACAACAAGAAACAGCAGATGAGAGTGATGTGAGCAGTGATGCAGTGACACACACACACACACACACACTGAGACAAACACACACACACACACACAGAGACACACTGAGACACACACACACACACACACAGACAAACACACACACACACACACACACACACACACACACACACACAGAGACACACTGAGACACACACACACACACACACAGTCAAACACACACACACACACACACAGACACACTGAGACAAACACACACACACACACACACACACACTGAGACACACACACACAGACAAACACACACACACACACACACACACACACACAGAGACACACTGAGACACACACACACACACACACACACAGACAAACACACACACACACACACACACACAGAGACACACTGAGACACACACACACACACACACAGACAAACACACACACACACACACACACACACACAGAGACACACTGAGACAAACACACACACAAACACACACACACACACTGAGAGACACACACACACATGCACGCACACACGCAGGCACGTACACAGATATTTACTTTTTATTTAACTTTTTTTATTTTATTTTATATAC
>NW_020525951.1:0-40000 GCF_003368295.1 Carassius auratus | reverse complement strand
GTGACTTACAATTGGGGGATACATAAAGTGATTCATCTTAAAGAGGAAAACAGACACAGGAAGTGCTTGTAATACCAAGTTTTAGACATTGTTCAAATAAGTACAAGCCAGAAATAAATAAATAAAAATAAGTTTTTTATATGTTTGTTTGTTTTTTACGATGAAGCCAAGTAGTTTAGAAAGAGATGAGTTTTCAGCTGCTTGAAAATTGTCAGGGATTTACCATTCCAGATAGGGGTGGGAAGATCATTCCACCAGCCAGGAATGGTAAAGGAGAATGTTCTGGAAGGTGATTTTGAGTCTCTCTGTGATGGTATCATGAGGCGTCGCTCACTAGTCTCAGACTTCTGGAGGGTATATAAATTCCTAATAATGAGTGGAAGTAGGCGGGTGTGTCTGTTCTATATGCAAGCACATCAATGTCTTGAACTTGATGTAAGACACAACTGGTGGCCAATGCAAGGAAATAAAGAGTGGTTTAAAATGAGCCCATTTGGGTTCGTTGAAGACCAGTCATTGAAGGCCAAACAAACTGCAACAACTAAATAATATTTATTCACATAATAACAAAAATGGCCTCCTTTTCCTTTGAAAAAAGCTCACATACTTGTTGACATTTTTTTTATGTACTTTTTGACTAATCGGGTATCTGAATAAAAAAAAACTAAGAACTTAATTTGTTTCTGCCTTTCCTTAATAGATAACAGCAATAGTTATATTATAGCATTAAAAAATAGCCTTCTACTATAACTAAAAAGCTTAGGCATATTGGAGGACTAACCAGTAGAGAAAGCAAAAAAAATATTAAAATATTTAGGCAATTAGGAAAGCAAATTTAGGAAAGCAAATAATAAAAATATTTAGGCAATTACCAATACTGTTAGTTAAGAGCAGCAGTGGCACAAAATAAAAACCTTACATAAATTAGTTTTAATAAATTTGTTAATCACTGTAGGCAATATAGTTTAAATCTCTAGATCAAAAATTTAAATAATAAAGATAATTAAGACCATTAAAATCAATAATATCATAGTAAATCATAGTAAAGCTCTGCAAGAACATGTCATGTGCACTTTGATCACAGTCAGTCTCCTCTTACTGTAATTTCTTTATCCGGTAAAGCGTCTGACATTTATATTCAGACAATAACATGCGGCTATCCCTTCAGTTTCTAGTACTCCCATAAATTACTTGCACCGCATGTTGACCATAAATGTAATGTTCAACAACATACTTCATCACAGTAAATGTTTTTGCGCTGAATAGTATCTCCTTCTCTACTGTGTTTTGTCTGTCTAACACGAGTGTGTCTGTCGCGCCGGCGCTCTTTCAGTAAAGATTTCAACTTAACGCAGTCTGTCAGGGCATGCCTTTACGCAAAAATGGAAAGGCCTGCGTGAATTTGAGAAAAATTAACAGATAAGGATATGACCATTAACTGACAGTTTTTTGTGTTGAGGACGCACACAAGTATTTGTCATAGCATCAGCTTGAAGCTTAAAATAAAGATTTCTCATGTTTTGGGCAGCTCGGATCAGGTACTTTTGCTGCAGGCGCTCATTCTGTTTCCTCCACTATTTTTAGATGCATCTTTGTCCATGGAAATGCGTTATTCAGTGCTGTAATTTGAAGTGACCGGCTGAAGTTGTACGTGCACTGTGGGCAGACCTGACTAATTGATAATGAGAATCACTGTCAATGATTTTCATCATCAATAATAATCGATTTTATCGATTAGTTATTGCAGCCCTAGATTCATCACTCTTTTTTCAGATGTGTCACTGTTCTGCTCTGTTTCATTATGAATCAGAAGAATCATAAAAGACAAATATATAATTATTCTCCAAATACTATTTATAATATCTCAAAAGGCCATTAAGTTGAATTAAGTGGAACGGATGTTGAGTGCACATGTGTGTTGAAGCTGCTCATCTCTGCGTTCCTCGCACGTTCCTCTCTGAATGAGTTTTTGTGAGCTCAGACGCCACAATGATGCTGGATTCTCACGTCCACTGGAGTGAAGAGCAGTAAATGCATGACATGTTGCTTTAGAGAATTAGCATATAAATAAGCTCAGTGCTTATCAAGTCTATTTACAAGCCCAAATGCACTGAGAGTTGATCCTGCTACTCTCCAGCATTATTACATCTGTGAGGGACATCGCTCATCTCACACAGAACTCGAAAAACACCTCTGAACTCTCAGGTTAAATGTCCAAAAAGAACAAATTGTCAGGGATAACAAGGATAACAAAGGATTTGCTAAGAAAGACTGATACAAGCACGATACCACAACAGGAACACAATAAACAGGAACAGCTAGGGAAGGCCACTGGGAAGGCTTCAGAAAACAACTGGAAGAATACTTTGGCAACAGAGGGGGCAGCAAGACCAGGCTGATGGAGAAGACCACACAAGACACCATAGAGCAGAGCTCAGACACTTATTGACCACCAAGTCTAACCAGGGCAGGACACAGGGACAGGTCAGGAACTCGAACACAAGACTAGAGAGGACAAAGCTCCAAAAAACACAAGTTAAACTCTAGACAAGGAAAATATAAACCAATAAAAATGTTAGTAACCAAATAAGAAATTACCAGTTTAACAAACTCAGAATAAACAAAACCAAGAATCAAGACTAGAAAAATTCAATAAACATTACATATAAAGACAAAAGGCAAGAACAAACAAATTACTAAAAAACGGAGCAAGACAAGAACTAGGGGTGGGCAAATCGATCTACATATCGATAGTATCGATGCCAACACTGGTATTGGTATCGGATCGATACATTTGTAATTGAATCAATATTTTAATTTAAATATCTCTCATCTACATTCATTATAGTTTGCTCGTGTCTTCTACCTCTACAATCCTGAGCAAACGCTGCTTTCACATCCTGGCCCACTTTGATACTCCTCCCCCTCCTGCTGCTCTGCTGTGATGCGTTGTTGTGTCGTCACGTGACTCACTGACACAACATGCCGAGGAGCAGCGGACAGAGTGAGAGCGAAGCTGATAACACATTGAAGTCCAGAAGGGGGTCTCAGGGAATGTAATTACACAGGTAAATTTGTTCTTTGTTTGTTCTTCAGTCATAATTGTGTGAACTTTATTTCATTTGCTTTTAAAACCAGAAAAAAGGAAGAGATTTTTGTTATTCTTTATTATTATTATTTTTTTTTTTAAAGGTGCCATCTGTAATGTTTGGCAAAAAAAATCAAGTCATACTCCACATTCCATACCAGATGGGGGCAGTATGCCTCAATAAAGTGAATTGGTCTACTCTAGAGTAACAAACGAGAAACGGCATAGTCTCTATGCTCCGCCCCTACTTTCACAACAACACTACAGCCATAGCCGAAGCCTAACTGTGCGTTCACACCGCCGGCGTCTAGAGCGTCAAAAATCGCTCTTGACGCTCTGCTCGCGACGCTGCAGAAAGATTTGTGAGTGCTCAGACGCTCTAACGTAGATCGAATGCTTATTTTGTATTTAAAGCGGCCACAAAGCAAACAAGCTTGTTGATCTCGTGCAGACTAACCACAAGGAGTTATAACCTCATTAAATATTGTTGTGGACGAAATATTAGGATCCTTTACTTAAAATGAACAATCTCAGACACCTTGGTCCACGTATCACTTTTAATTTATTTTTTATGTCCCTGTAGGCAAACAGGGACACATCATAGATTAATACAAACGCTAAACAGCAATAATCAACCTGTCCTTTATTCTGCTTGGGAACTAATGTGCCAACTCTCAAGCATTCACCGTGAGACACACGCAATTGACTCTTTTCACACGCTTTCACGCCACACATCAATTTTTTCACGCACAGAAAAACCACGAAGCAAAGAGGACACGGAGACCAACAGACTAGACAGAGCAGGTTAGTTATGATACATAGGGCTGTGCAAAAAATCGAATGCGATTTTCATGCACCTCTCATCAGTAAAGACGCTCCTGTAATTAGAAGTATATCTCCAGCATGTGCATTCAGATCAGGGTTGCCAGGTTTTCACAACAAATCCTGCCCAGTTGCTTCTTAAAACTAGTCCAAAACTAGCCCAATCGCGTTTCTGGGAGGTTCCCCGATAAAAATTGCTTCCCGGGGTTAAAATATAAATGTTTGGGAAGGGTTTCCATGGTAAAATTAACATTTTATTTTAACATATTATTTATCATGTTATTGGTATTGGGATTGCTTCAAACTGCGGACATGAAAAACAACCGCAGACTTGGCAACACTGGTTCAGGTGGAGCGGCAGTTACTGCAGAGAGCCTTAGTCTACCGACAACTAACAAAAAATTGCTTTCAAAATCGACAAAGAATCGCCTGCGATTTAAAAATCGATGTTGTGTAGATTGTCAGTGAATTACGGCTCTGTGTAGAAAATGCCAACCAGTGTTGCCAAGTCTGTGGTGGTTGTTTTTCATGTCCGCTGGTCACAGCGACCCCAATACAAATAACGTGATATTTAGCCCCTAAAATGCGAATTTTACCAAGGCAACCCTGCTAAAAAACCTATATTTTAACCCCGGGAAGCAATGTTTTATCGGGGAACCTTCTGGAAGCGAGATTGGGCTAGTTTTGAGAAGCAACTGGGCAGGATTTGTTGTGAAAACCTGGCAATCCTGATCTGAACACACGTACTGGAGATATACTCCTAATTACAGGAGCGTCTTTACTGATGAGATGTACATGAGTAAAGACATGCACAGCCCTATATAATAAAATGGGTAACGTTAAGTTATAGCTAGCTAATTATCAAATGCAGCTACGGTTAGCCATCGCTAACATTGGCACGTTTATCGAACAGCCTTCGATACATTTCTATGTTATAACTTCCCGAAAACAAATACACAAACATATAAAACAAACTTCTAGAGAAATACTAACAGCATCTAACTTGCAAGTTTGGAGTCGAACCTCATTTCTTTCAGGTCCATCAGTTGTCTCCAGCGATTAAAAGCAGTGCCGATGTTTACTCTTGATTTGTGATTCCGAGCGCGGTTGTGTCCCTGTAGCGGGTGTTGGTCTCTTGCCAAGGGCTTCAGCTATCCTTTCGCTCTTTTCCCTGAACTGAAAGTAGTGGGCTGTACTTTCCACACGATTGACATCAGGTTCAAGTAAACGCCCACAGGCCCTGCGAGTTATTCGTGTATTGCAGGTTGGCTGGTGGATATATTGCCCGCATACCGCCTCCCACGGCCGAAACTGGTATTACAACACCTGTCGGGCCGGGGCTAGTAATGCTAATGCTAATTAAGGTTGATATCTCTGCAGCACTATAACTTGACATTTTTTTAATGACATCATCGCCCTTATTTCTTCTCATTCTTTTGATGCGTGTAGGTCATGTTATGGATATTTTTACCTCAATTTCTGCATATGGCACCTTTAAAGGCTGTATCGGATCGATACCAAATTTTGCAGTATCGCCCACCACTAACAAAAACATGGAATCACAAGGACTAGACAAGACCAGTCAGACAGGGAAACACATACTCAGACAGAGACAGAGGAGGTGAGAATGACCACGGACCAGTAAACACAAAAGGGTAAGGTGAACTATAAATAGGGAGGAAAATACATGAGGGACAGGTGAGCACAATTAGACCAACTAGGGTAACAAGAGGGTGTGGTAAAGAGGAAACAAGGAGGAGGGGCTAAAGGAGCACATGGTGGAGAAAATAACTAACAAGGCCATGTGCTGACACAAGAAACAAAAACATAAAACAAAGTGACAGTGCAAAACCCTGACACAAATAAGAAAATAACATATTACTCACCATTTCTGTTCTGTTGATTGCATTCTTATTCATACTTTGTGGAGTTTACTGAGTTCAGACAACAAGCAATTGTCTCAGAAAATACATATAACTATGTTTGCTTATAGTATTTAATTTCTGTTCTGTCGGTTGGCTCTACTCAGAGAGGAATGATGTGTTTGTCAAAGAAAACATGATTCATGCTGCATACAGACTCAAAGCATCATTGCATGGACTCACGCTGATTCAGTAACATCAGCTGAGTCGCTGCTTTAATATTTCCCTTTGAGTGACAGCTGTCAATCAAACTTGACTGTCAGCAGAAATGAATTCAGACAATAATCTCAACCATAAAAGTGATAGTGACAACCCAGCAAACCAATCATCAGAGGAACAGGAGTGTTTTCATCAGTAAGACAAACAACACAGACAGACAAACATGCAGCGAGGCACATCTCTACAACGCTCAGACGCAAATTTAAGTTCCTGATGCAACTGAAAGTCTATGCCAACTAATGGAGTTTACATTGCTTTTGGTTGTTCACAAGTGTGAATCATCAGAGACATGTTCATCTGACATGTGCACCTGCCTCATCCAGAATTATCTGCATGTTACATTAGAATGAACACAGACGATCTATCTGCTAACTGGCTGTAAATATTAATATTTTTAATGCTATCCAACACATTCAACATCAGACACGTTCTATGAATTTTCTCAGTTTAGTTGCAGTTCTGCACTGTACTCTGGAATTCACTTGGCTGTTCAGTCTGTTAGGTGCGTTTAAAGTGAAAACCCAGCAGACTTCAGACCGCTTTAGTGTCCTACATCCATCTGAGAGTGACAGAGAAAGAGAACAGGCTTTTTATTCTGGGCTTCTGTCTGTGGAGACACGTGCAGCACCGACAACCTGCCTTTGTCTCAGACATACGAGAGCATGAGAGAGAAAGAAACCTCATTCATTTATTCTAGAAGCTCCGAAAGAAATCAATAAACTCAAATGCTGACAACGCAATCAGCAGAGTTCAGGGAGGCAGCAGTGACATCATTGAGCTCTGACCCGCTTTAGACGGACATTTAGAAAGAGTGTCATGTGACTTTCTAAAGACTTTTCTACAGCTACAGAAATCTTTTGTGGATCAGCGCCATGGCTTTTCCTGTTCCGGTCTGTCATCGTGGGGAAACATGAAAATGGTTCAAATCTATTTTGTATTTTATTTATGCCTTGTTGATCCCATCATGTTTGCACATCCTTCCACAAAGAACAAGACTTTAAGTGAGAGTTGGTAGAAATTCTGCTGAAATTACGTATTTACAGTATCATTGTCTCCACTGCTCAGAACTACAGTCATTAACTACCACACACACACACACACACACACACACACAGAGAGATAGAGAGAGAGAGGGACAGAGAGAGAGGGGGGGGGGGTATATATGGGTGGTCTGGAGGATTCAAGGGTAAGATGTTTTATTTTACTCAACGCTCATGAGGAAACAGTGAGTCTATTTCAGGTGTAGAATCAGGTCATCTCCAATAGAAACAGGATGATTTGCTTCATCTTGTGGGCTACATCTAGATTAAGGAAGTCAGAAGTAAGAAGCTCAGTAAGATTTCATCTGTAGTCAAACAGGATGATTTTATAATCATACATGACAAAATCAAAACATGAAGAAATACACAGCCACAAGCGAATGAGGTTCAGCTGAATCTAACTGCGCCTGCAAAATGAAAGCCACATGTGTCCAGGAGGACCTGATGGAGTTTGTAGATGATTTAGTGTAACTTCTCAAAGTCTTCTTCACATCTCCATGGCATTTATTCATCGACACCATTATTCCTCGACATGAGAGGCTGATGAACAAAGCAGATAAATGACCTGCTCTACAGCGCTGATCCACAGCATGAACGAGAGCTGAAATCTGTTTATGAGGTGTGACCGAAGCCGAATAGAATACCTTATTCAGAAAGGCAAGGATAATGGCTTAAGAAACGAATAATGGATAACCAATAATTCTGTCAGAATATTCGGCTGAGGCTGGCATTGTCTGTTCTCTTTTTTTCCATTGCTACTTTTCCAGACCTGCAATACTTGAGTGAAATACTTTTTTAAAACTGCACAGGAACTGGTGAACCAAAAGAAATCATGCTGTTTTACATAAACCAATAATATTACAACGCAATAACAAGTGTGTGAAGTGAATGAGGTTAAACTCTATGAATGAAATAAGTGCAAATAAAATAGTACTGTTGCACTTGTCTGTTTCCATGCATTTCCTGGAAAGGACTTAAATCAGTTTCCATATTTCTAAACTGCATATTAGGAACCCTTACTGTTTTAATAAGAAGAAATTGTAATATTTATTTATCAGTTCATAAAATGTCCCCAAGCTAGGACACAAACTCGCATCGCCCGAAGCACACACACTTCATCTGAACAAGGACTTCTGCTCACACTGTTAGAAGATATTTAAATAAATGTTATCATCATAAAAAATATATTTTTGTTAAACACGACATATTTGTTCAGTGATAACTAAGAAAAAAGAAAGGCTGTAAAAGCATAGATATAATGGTCTTGTCATGTATAACTGTAGGAAGTTACGGTTGAATACAGACCGCCGATGTAGATACAAACACTGGCTTTGCTGCACAGCTCTACTCAACAGACCTAGATAATAATCAACAGCACCAATCAGACTGTCATATCCACATATTTGATTCATTTGAACACTTTTTATTAGATCTGCATTTAACATGCTGAAACAGACTCATGTCTTTTCTGTTTGTCCCACAGAAACTGGGCGAACAAGACTCTTTCTGAAGGTTATGAGTGACACGGATATTTATCTCAGAACAGAATCTATCAAATAAAGTGCCTCTGTGCCAGCAAAACCTCAAATTCCCCAGACACCAACAGAACAAAAACCCACATTAACACCATCGACTGAAACACACCGAAACCTGCTGAATGTCATGAAACTATTTCTGAACTGAAAAGCTTTACCTCTCAGGAATGGAGTGATCGCTGAGCTTTTGTTAGGCCACGGTTTCTTAATCAATTCAGAAAGCAGCGGCTAGACAGAATGCAGAAAGTGAAAATTGATTTGCAGTCTGGATTTAAGTATAAACTATAAACACTATAGAGGCCATATGAAACAATCTGAATTTAGTCTGCGGGCCAGCGGATCTATTACAATAGTAATCATCTGTTTTTCGAATCATGTAAAGGTTTGTGTGAGTGAAAACAAGAATAAGTGTTTAACGTGAGGGAATGAACTTGTAATGAAGCACTGAACTACTGCATGATGTGATAATAAACAAAAACCTGTCAAACTGAACTGGCTTCTCAATTTTACATCCACACAGACATCTGAGAAGAGTTTATCTAAGCAAAATCAAAGCTCCATGACCTATCCAAAAAAAGAAAAGAAAAGAAAAGAAAAGAAAAGAGCGAGAGAGCGCTCAACCATCATTTCCAGGATCAACAGAAGAGCAGTACACAGTGTTCACACAAGCTCTGCTCCTCTCTCATGTGAACGTCTCTGTCTGTCTGTCTCTTCATCTCACGTCGCTCTGGAAGTGAAGCACAGCAGCGGATCTCAGCTCTGCCCTCGATGCTCTACACTTTCAGCATTTTGATCCAGCTTCATGAAAACATGACATCTGTGTTGATGTTCACTTCTCCAGAAACATCTGAGAATCATTATCATGTCAAATGTTTCACTGTATCAAAAAACATTCTGTAGCTGAAGTTCATGGAAGTGACTCTGTTTTTACTGCTTCTTCTCTAAAATGGCAGAAATACTTGTTTTCTTCTAATCTGATTTAACCTCAAATTCATAGATTCGTATCTGAAGTAGATCCTGTAGCAGTATCATGTGAGGATGACATCTGAGTATGATCTCGTCTCACTGTACTATAGTATAAAATACCATGGTAAACTACCCCAAAAAGAGCATGAAAGGGATAGTTCACTGCCAGATGTAAATTCTGTCAACTCTCTCTCACCTTGATCCAAACAGTTTTCTCTTCAGTTGAACATTTTGACACACAGTTTTGATCATGCTTTACCACACAAAACACTCAAATAACTACAACAACTCCAAACTGGATCATTAAGCAGAATCACAAATATGATCATTTTGTTTATCTTTTGTATATCCAGCATGACATGATTGTGAAGAACATCTGTAACTATAAAGTCTGGACTCTGAGACACAGCTAACCACAGCCTGGATGATGATCGAAACATATTCAGGGATATAAAGAAGAATGTATTCCAGAATTATAATAAGTATAATAATTACAAGAATAATGTTTCTCTCGGTTCACAGTTTCGGGATAGTTTAAATGCACAGACTCTATTAAACTGAACAGAGATGATATCACTGAATTCAATGGTGAACTGCCTTTAACTATTTATTAACTATGTATTTTGTTTAAAGCGCTTTATAAATAAAGGTTTTGTTAAATAAAGGACTTGACTAGTTTGATTTGGCAATTTCAAAATATTAGTTTTTTTTTATTAAAGAACATTAGTAAAACATTTTAATGCAATATCAGTGCAATGGTCTACGTTTGCTAAAATCTTCCCATGAGATCAGTGAGGTTTATTCGTTGTTCTGTCTCACAGCAATAACAGGAAGAAGGCATTTCAGTCGTGGAATTTAAAAAAAACTTAACACAGGTGATGGCATTATGGGAAATCGTTGTTAAACAATTATTAATGATTAAAACTAATGCATTAAATAAATATAATGAAATGTAATGTATAAAATACAGTATATATTAGCCTTTAATTTCTAGACTGGATCTGTCTAATCTCAGTAGATTATCAATAAAACAGCAGCTCAGAGTTTATCATCAGTGTACAGTAGATTGAGAGCGCAGGTCGTCCAGTCCTTCTGTGTACTGTATATGTCCACAACGTCCTGCAAATCAAGTATGGTCATTTCTGGAGTTCTTGTAGTTTAAGACACTGCTCCGGAAAACATCCAGTCCAGTAAAACGAGTCTGACAAATTCCCTTGTGTCTGCAGCATGTGGCCTCTGTTAATCTGATCATTCTCAGCAGAAATTAAATATACACATATGGCTAGAGACAATCCCTCTGTCGAGACAGCAGCTCTTACCTTCATCAATGTGATTCAACCCAGTATCTGCTCACTGAGACAGCGAACCGAGACAGATACAGACCCTTCATCAGCTGTTCTCTCCACACTCTCTCCAGCAGCTCCTCGAGTGACCGAGTTACACAAACCACTCATAAACAGCGACTGTATACAAGTCTTCATTTCAATGGAACTTCTTGTCTCACAGCAACTGCGCTGTTTGATAACCCGCTCTCAAGAGCTGCCTAAAAGACAATGCAATTCTATTCAGAAGCAGCCCATGGAGACACAGAGCTGTGAGCAGCCATCTGAACTAGAGTAAGAGCATCACAATAATAAAAGGAGAACAGCAGCCGTCTACTGCAGTGTCCACACTAGTAACATCACAACACGCATGCAGCTTCACAGTGTAGTGATGTCAGAGTGGATATTTGACCTGAATGGATGAAGCTTTATCAGTTTGAAGTGGCCTGCAGGAATAGCAGAAATCTTAGAATCCTGTAGGACAAAAGAGAAAAATACAGGTAAAACTTTCACTGGTCTTTAAATACAGTAATTGTGCTGCCTCTCAGGAGTCAGCTGCTCACTATTATTTACAGCACAAGGCTTCTTCTTACACTCAGGATCCATGTGCAACAACTTGCTTAGGAGAAACTATGAAAACTTGCCAATAGATGTTTGAAGAGATTACAGGGAAACTGAAAGAAACACACCTGAAGACTTATACGTCACTTATCTGAGATGCAACCAAAAGGAAAATAAGAGAGGTGATGGGCAGACTCACATTTACATTCATTTCTTAATTAGCAGACCCTTTTATCCAACATCTGTCTGACAACAGAGGAGCATAAGCAATTTGTTACAAAGCCAAATAATATTCCTAATGTACAATGCCAGGTTTATTTGAAAGCTAGACTACGAACCAAGTTAAAGCAGAGATTAAATGCAAAGAATAAGAGTTTTTGAGATTTTAAGGGTTTTTAGTTATGATGATCTCAGCAGATCAGACGTCTTGCTTGAGTTTTGGAGAGTGACTATGCTGTGAAGGAACGACATGTTGGAACACATTCACTGATCGCAGCTTGTGGGAACCAAAACCTTGAATTTGCTTCTGGAAGCAACAGGAGGCAGGTCCTCAGGGATCACATGGAGAACCTCTCTCTGATAACACAGATCAAGCAACATTCACACAGACCTCATTCATTCATCTGGATATCGTCAACATTATCATTTTCAATATCTAACAGTGACAATTAATCAACACTGACCGTAAGAGCTAAGCTAGCTCACATATGCTATGTTATTCTTGCTTTATCAGTAATAATTCAGAGACAGAGAAGCATATACACTGTATACACAAAAATGCTTAAAATGACACCTCTTTTAAGTCGGGCTTATAATTGACAGCATTTGGATTTGCCTGTAATATGCCGTTAATAACAGAATAGGTTTTGTTAACAGTAATCAAGCAGGCCTAATCAAGTAATCAATCATTTAGTTGAAGTCTGAGTGAAGGAGGGACATGATCCTGGTACCTGATTAGGGGGCATCACTTCTTATATTCGTGTAATGACCCTCGCATCAGGGCCGGCCCGAAGCATAACCGAACCAAGCGGGGCTTGGGGCCCCCAAGTGTTTTTTTTTTTTTTTTTTACATTAAATAACGTAAACAAGTGATATAAATGAATGAATATGAATGACTAATTGAATAAATCAAGTCAAGATATTCTGATTTGCCGACAACTGCTGCTGTGTCTGCTAGCGTTAGAGTCATGCCCAATTGTGCTAGACCCTCGCGTCACCCCAGACCTCCAGTGCGCATCACTGTAATAAATGATGAGCCATGTCACAAAAAAGGATGTATCCCTCTTGTGCCGAAAAGAGAAAGAAGAAAAGGACAGAGGAGAAGAAAAAAGAGCAAGATAAAGGTAATGTTTGGATGATAATTTACAGTCTGTTTTGTGCAGCTGCAGCACTGATTGTGTTCAGGTCACTTGAGTTAGCAGCGCGTCATGACTCAAGATCTTATATAAACCATCACCAGAGAAATGTCTCACATTATTAATATACATTTATCCAGGTGTATTTCACTTATTGATTATAGATATCAGTTTAAGTTGGAGAAAACAGCCGAAGTGGAAGGAGTATTGGAAGTATCTAGTTTTTATTATCTAGTTTTTATTAATACATAACCTCACTGTATTAATTTATAATGTAACATTATAGCGTGACATTTGTGTCAATAATCTTCACGCACAGGTGACTCTGTGGTGGGAGGCACTGCATTGCATTGATCAAATATAATCAACTCCAATTTATTTGTATAACACTTTTCACAATATACACGGTTTCAAAGCAGAAAATGAAGATATTAATATCTTACTGCCGTATAATGCCATTTAGCAGATTAGATATGTGCGATAGTTTAGATTTTGCAACAAGATACAGTATTCTGTAACTTTCCTTCCTAGTGCAAATGTTTTATCACCGATGTTGAGTGCACGTGTGTTGAAGCTGCTCGTCTCTGCAGTGCGTCCTAGCGTTCCTCTCCGAGTGAGTTCCTGTGAGCTCAGATGACGCTGGATTCTCACGTCCACTGGAGTGAAGAGCAGTAAATGCATGACATGTTGCTTTAGAGAATTAGCATATAAATGAGCTCAGTGCTTATCAAGTCTATTTACGAGCCCAACAGCACTGAGAGTTAGTCCTCTACTCTCCAGCATTATTACATCTGTGAGGGACAGCGCTCATCGCACACAGAACTCTGACACTTATTTTCCTAGTAGACACTTTCTTACCAAAAGCTCTGAAGAACAGAAGCTGAGAATCCATGTCTTCAGAAGGAGAACAAAAATACAACACAACAAGTCCACAACCAACAGACCAAATAACAACTGACAGCATTTGAAGACAGGACTATTAATACCATAAAAAGTCTAAAAACTCTAAAAAACGTTTTGAGTGGTGCTTCATCAGATGGTTTGCTGTTTTACAAACTGGAATAATTCTCAAACTCTAATGTACAAGATTCACTGCTTCACTGGCTGTCCATCTATTTAACAGAAACAGATTTCCATATTCATTGGTAAGTTTAGGTTAGGGTTATCTCCTCCTCTATTATTACGAGCACTTATTATGTCTCATTCAAACCGCAGTGTACGAGACACATACGCAGTACATACTGAACTCCAGATGAATCTCTTCGGACAGTCTCTCGTCATCTCTCATCATCTGATCTCCTAATTCTCTCTATACTCGCTCCTACAAATTTGACTGACGAACAACACCGACTCCCTTCATTGGCTCATGATGTTAACCAAATCTACTTGGTCAGAGTTTTAGAACCACTGAATATATAGGTACATTCAAATTGTAATTACATTGCATTCAGAATCACTCACATTAACATTCACTCACAAAAACATTACTGCATAATCATACTGAGTGGACTACAAGCTCATAACAATCTCTCCAGCCCAAATTAAATCACATTCAAAGCTCAAGACCCCTATGTTATGACCACACAAGTGTTTTGGTTTGTCGATGTGCTTCAGTAGCTCGACATCACATCAATTATTCCCTATTGCTCACATCAGATCACACAAATCAGATTTAAATTGGTACACAAACACTGCCGAGACTTGCACAAGGAGATATGGTGGACGTGGAGTTATACCAAGGATATAACAAGGTAGAAAAACATCAAATTAACTTCATTTCCATCACCTGAGCCTCTATCCCTTTCCATGAAAAAAGCAATGATACACACAAATGTCCTCCGCAGTGCCATCATCCTTCACATCCTTCACACAAATCAGCCATTGTTTTCAGACAGATACACACCCAAAGACACTCACACACAAACTCTCTCTCTCTCACGCACACACACACACACACACTCAAACACACATACAAACTCTCTCTCTCTCTCACACACGCACTCACACACACACACACACTCACACACACACACACACACACACACACACACACACACACACACACACACAGCTCTGGGTTTGTATCTACTGCATTAAATTATGCACTTTAAGAATTTCATTCACATTGAGAGTCTCATCTAAATCAACAATCAAAATCATCCAAACAGTACAGTCATCAATATTCATCCTGGAAGGTTCACTTCATGAATATTTACACTTACTTGACAACAGTTTTGCCAAAAACTATTTTCTTTGCCAAAAGTGCTATAAAGTGAATCTATTTATTGATTTCCAGTCAGACTTTTAATTCTTAATTTACTGGTTTATGTCCTAATGAGAGTGACAGAGAAAGAGGACAGGTGTTTTATTCTGGGCTTCTGACTGTGGAGATGGAAAAACATGTGAAGTATCGACATACTGTGTGTTTCAGAAATAATCACACACTTACACACACACACACACACACACACACACACACACACACACACACACACACACACACACACACACACACACATTTGTGTTTGTTAGTAAAGGCATCTAATAGATTTTCATCGTTTTTCTATCTGATTAAAGATATATTCTAAAATGTAAACCTAACCCAAAACATAACCATCATAGAAACCGGTGCACAATTATAGAATTAAATTAAACATTTAAACATGACTTGACCAAAATATAAGACTTTAACTAGATAGGTATGGCTCAGTAGTCCGTGTTCAACAGGTTTTACTATTTTAGAGAAGACATTTTGGATGCACACACACTTCAGACATACAACTGTGTGTGTGTGTGTGTGTGTGTGTGAGAGAGAGAAAGAGAGAGAGAGAGAGAGAGAGAGAGAGAGTGAGTATGGGAAATAAAAGACTAATGATATAAGTTTGTTCTCTTAAAAGCATTAAGATCTTCATACATTCATTCTCGAAGCTGCTCAGATAAGAATCAACAAACTCGATATGGTCTCCACACTGCACACTTGAAAGAACACACAAATTGGTTCGTTTGGAAGATTCATTTCCATAAGCTGCTTCTAAAAGCTGATTGACAGATTCATTTCAGTCCGTGATTCCAGAAGAATACTGCAGAAATAACTGAAGTTCACAGTCAGCAGCACGAGCCACGCGACATCAACACAAGCATCCGTCACGGCACAATCTTCATGCTCAGGTGTGAAGACCATCTGGAAACTCATATGGATCTCTGTCGCAGCAGATGGACCCTTAACATCTAACGGAGCCGATCTCTTGTCAGCAATACCATCAGTATGAACGACTCAGCTGTCTGCATCACAATCTCAATCACGGTCAGGCTCTTACAGGTGTGTACATGCAGCGCTCCATCCTCAAATATTATTCTGCAGCCCTGACATGTGAATTCACGTGAGTAAGAGCGCATGCTGTTCACATGATGAGAGAGGAGAGTCTCAACAGACATAGATATCCAGGCATTTAAAGGGTTAGTTTACCCAATAAACAAAATTATGTCATTAATAACTCACCCTGATGTCGTTCCAAACCCATGAGACCTCCGTTTTTCTTCAGAACACAGTTTAAGATATTTTAGGTTTAGTCCGAGAGCTCTCAGTCCCTCCATTGAAGCTGTGTGTACGGTCTACTGTCCATGTCCAGAAAGGTAAGAAGAACATCATCAAAGTAGTCCATGTGACATCAGAGGATCAGTTAGAATATTTTGAAGCATTGAAAACACATTTTGGTCCAAAAAAAGCAAAAACTACAACTTTATTCAGCATTGTCTTCTCTTTCGTGTCTGTTGTGAGAGAGTTCAAAACAAAGCAGTTTGTGATATCTGGTTCATGAACGAATCATTCGATGTAACCAGATCTTTTTGAACCAGTTCACCAAATCAAACTGAATCGTTTTAAACGGTTTGCATCTCTATTAACTGAAGATGAACACCGAGCCGAGCCAGATAACGAACGAACGACTGACTCGTTCTCGAGTCAAGAACCGGTTGCATCGGTGTTCGGATCACCAGTAGTTCTTTCGGACAGTTCAATTCAATAAACCGGTTGAAGAAAACAGTTCACCGGTTCTTTTGGGCTCTACATAATGGTGTCGTTTGCGATGATTGCCCTTGATTCAAGCCTTTGGTTTACCTGCGCTCATAACACTAGCACAGAATCAGTTCAGAATCAATCACCAAAAGAATCAGTTCAGTTCAGACGCTCTGTGTGTCGGTCTGCTTCACGCTGAATCACACATGCGCAGTATCATCAGCTCCGGGATATTGGTTTGTTTTAACTCAGAGGGAGTGTCAGCCACATAAAAAATGTTAACAGCTTAAGTCATTTGTGGATTAATGCGTATTGGAGACACTTAGTTGGGGTCACTTCATCTACAGCGATATCGTTGACTTGATTGCAAATAAATGCACAGACACTATTTAAACTGAACAGAGATGAAATCACTGAATTCAATGATGAAGTGCCTTTAACTATCATTCTGCATTATTGACACACTGTTTTCCAAATGAATGTTCTTCAGTTGCTTTGACGCAATGTATTTTGTTTAAAGTGCTATATAAATAAAGGTGACTTGACTTGACTTGACTTGACAGCTGACTTGACTTAAGCTGGAAAATAACTTTTATTTTTTCTTGCATTATTGACAAACTATATTCCTGTTTGACACTGTAAAGCTGCCTAGACAAAATATGAATTGTATAAAGTGCTACAGAAATAAAAATGACTTGACTAAGTAAAGCAATTTGTATTGTTTTTCAAGACTTGCGATCGGTGTGAAGACTCATCATTGACCCCCAAATGTTTGCATTTACAATTACAATAATTTGGAGCTGAAGAGCCTCTTGCTCCCTCACTGCTGTGTATTGAACATGTTGCCATGACAACTGCGACTGCCACCCTTGGCCTGCTCTTCCTCTGATGCTGAGTGATATCTGAACGTCAGGAGCTTTCTGTTCTTCACAGCAAACCAAACCATGACCTTCATGTCTGTGCGAGACCTGTGCAAGACCTGTAGCTGTCCTGGGCCAGCGATCCCAAGAGACGACCTTAACAAGACTGAGGCGCAAGGGTTAGGTAAGTTCCTGCTCAAGTTAGTCCAGTCTACAGAGTGTCTCTCCCAGCTGGAATCATTCACAGACGAGTCTCACAATCTGAACCGCAAACTCTAGTATCCCGTTCACAATAGTTACAATTAAAATGATTTTTGGTGTTAACTGATGAACACAGCAGCATCAGTGAACTCATCAGCTGTTAGTGAATCACACTGTTGTCTGTTCATGTCTGCAGTCTGCCGTTACATCTTGAAGCCATTGTATTTATATATAATAAATTAATAATTAAAGAAAGTAAAAAAAAAAAAAAAAACAGAAAAAGTGTACACAAAAAAACATGCACAAGCTCCACAGATGTTATTTATTCGGAGTTTGAAATTTAACTACCATTTATTCTAAGCACTTTTGTGTTTTGTGTTTGAGATCAAGTGATCTCTCCTTCTGGCAACTAACATAATTTATTTAATCTTTGATTTAATCTCATTCATCACTTTTAATTAGAGAGCTGATAAATGTTCCTGTCCACACAATACGTGAGGTCATCTTTAATACACCAGACCTGAGGCAACGGTGATGTGAGGGATCCTCGCACCAGACCCCGCTCTGTACTATACACAAAAGGACATTATATGGACTGCAAGATTTAATGCTAACCTAAAAACTCATAAATGTCAGTCTATGACACATTGGAGAAACAAGCAGGAATCCAGACAGCAAGCAAGAAGTTATGAATAATTATCAATCATCTTCAAATCATCTCATCAGTGTCAATTAATTGTGCTTTTCCTGACAGAAATCAGTACATGCTTTTAGCTGCTGCGCCTGCCTCCAAATAAACACAGCAGAAACGAAGCAGCACACGACCACAGTCTCTGATTCAGCAGTCAGTGTTTGAACACCTCCCGATTCAACATATTAGATGAAGACAGAAAGAATATATCTGATGAAAACTGACACTAGGACAAGACAATTCATCAGAAAAATAATCACAATTACCTAAATGTAAAAATATTCAATCATAGCATGCTATTCAGAAGAAGAGCATGAAAGTGTTTGGCTACCGCCTTGTTTTATAGTTTCTTCGATATCTCAAAATCATTCAAAAGAACCAGGAAAAAAACGAATAAACTTACAGTTCAGTGTTGACATTACCAATGAATACTAGTAAAACAGTAGCATTCCTGGGGACTGACCACAACATTGCTTACTTCTGTACATGACTAACGATCGTGGTTTGAGTGGGCTTTCAAACCTCTGTGGTTGCTGAAGCACCTTGCAGATAGTCCACAAATGGACAGCCAAATGGAATCAGTGGCTCCCAGAGCAGAATTCATTTCCTTCCCTGTTCTCTCCGGCACCCATCAGAAGCAAACGCTGCCTGACCAGAATGGATAATAAGTACAGCTCTAAAACTCCAAACAGCATGCAAATGGAGTCACAGGACCACATCAGTCTGGGAGTCAACGTTAGCGTAAATACTGTAAATGCTTTGCTATGATTTCTGATAAGAGTTATTCAAATACAGCTGTCAAAATGGAGAACAGTGGACATTATTAAGATATTGTCAAATCAACATTACAATATGAAACCTTTTCTTTTTTAATTTTCTTCTGAAAAAGATTGCCAACAATGTAATGATGTACTGTTGAGTACCAAGAGTAGAATCAGCCAGAATGTGGATTTGACGCCAAATTTTTTTTTGAGATCACATACCTTAGTGGCAAGAATATTCTTCCACCTAACTCATAAACACGTGTAATTTCCTGTGGCTGCTAAAGGATCATCTCTTGGTGAAGCCTACAGTCTGTGTAAATATCGAGTGAATGATTTCTGATGAAGCCCCATATTGACCTGATCCAACAGAGACCCCTCTTGGCAGCTCATCCAACACACACAGATAGAGACAGCCAAAGCTTTCACTGTTTTTGTATTTGTCCCTGTTCCCACATCACCACCATTAGCTCATGAATTGAGAAGCATACAAGGCTAGCACTTTCATTACATCGGGATGCAATCGCATGGATGGCCGTAATGCTATCTGACAAGGGAGCAGAAGAATAATGTGAAAATTGTGACATGCACCATTCTACACACGCAAGCATCATACAACACCATCTAACTAGTGATCACTGAATTCTTTATTAGCAAAAGAACACTGTTAGCTTCAGATGCTTTCACTGCTTGTGTTCATGTCCGTAACAGTAACTTTATGGAAGAAAAAAATAATTCTCATAATGGCATTGTAAAGCCTTGCTGTGATTTAAGTGAGAGATAATTGAGTGTCTGTGGGTCCCAGAGTTAGTGTCCATCCTAATGAGCGCCCTCTTTATCCTGAGAGCTAATCAATAGCACTAATGGACATAAGCAGCCTCATCAATAACATTACATAGAAAGAAGTTCTTGCTCTAGCTCCATAACACACATAAGCTACAAACTACACCTTTTTTAAAAAAAATAATGAGACATTATTAATGAGTGTTTCATCTGTTAGTTCTAGGGCCTCTTGTGTGCAGACACTATCTCAACACATTCCTCCAGCTGAGCCAATGAAAGCTGCTCCGAAGACTACAGACAGCAGGACCTGTTTGAAAGCTTCAGTGTACTGTTGGTTCAAAGGTCCAGCAAGGACACATGCAGGTGTTGTTCTGCATCAGTCAGTGAAGCACTGGCCCTCCGACAACAATCACGTGAAAATCCTGTTCGCTCATCATCATCATCATCATCATCATCACGACACTAGATGCGCTGCTTCTGATCGTGCTTCTACATTCACATCAATGCGCAAAATAATCATATAATTCACGTCTGATTCACACTCACTGCACAAACTCCAGCACAGCGGGCAATCCAGAAACTGAAGAAAATAGAAACAACCCCAATAAACAGAGACGCGTCCGGGAGAGATGGCTATCAGAATCAGGAATCGAGACTGATCTGTCCTGAAACATCACAGTAAGGAGGACTGAAGTTCAGTCGCACATCCTCTGTTTACAACACCACGAACACACGCCTCACGAGCGCCTGCAGAAATAAAGATCACGATGACAAAAGACCATCACATGTCTTACCTTCAAACCCGAAGAGTAGGAAGAATCCCGGGATGAGGATCGAGTGTATCCAAAAGCAGCTCATTTCGTCTGATTCCGATGAATGCAGATCTGCCCCGTTCCCGCGTGTGTGTGTGTGTGTGTGTGTTCTACCTCGGCTCGTCTCGGTTCGGTTCGGTAATGACAGCAGCAGCTCGCGCTTGTGTTCGAATGCGGATTCTGCAGAGCTGCTCTGATGTTTTTCTGGTGCTTTGCTGCCATCTAATGAAAACGCGATTGAAGCTCATTACTGATTAAAGACACGTACTGCTAGTCTGACTGCGGTAAAGTTGGTTTTATTATCACACATTCGGACTTCCGCGTTCAATAACTTTCTAATTACATGTGCAATAAAGTACATTTTTTGCTAATTATATTCAGCTCCATTTTTGTCAACCTACTACATTTTTCACAATTGATAAAAATGGCCAAGTATTTATGAACGTCCACTGAATGTCCAATGAGGTGTGGAAAACAAGATAGGGACCGTCTAAAAAGTAAAAAGTAAAAAAAAAATAAATAAATAAAAATTGTGCAAACAGCCAACTACATTTTAAATAAATTACAGATGTACCTGTAAATATAACTCACATTATATCTTCTAAAGCTATAGATTTTCCTTTAGCACCAATACAATTTTTATCATAATCATAATATTTTTTAAAAAGATGTTTAGGGAAAAAAAAAAAAAAAACTTTACATGAACTATAATATCCCTTATGAAAAATAAGTTTATTCAAGTGTGCTATTAGGAAACTTATTTTAATCTAAAAACAGGAAAGTCTTTTTGTACTTTTTATGTACTTCTCAGAAATGGGCTTTATGTGCTCCTCAGAAATATACTTAAAATGAAATTTAAGTATACTTGACTTATACTTAAAAAAGGCTATTTGATCTATACTCCTAGAATCCGTGTGTGGCGAGTGGGGCGGGGCCGAGAGACGTGGGAACAAGGAGTGAGGCCGGCGGAATGATTGGGAAATCAGCGACACCTGCGCCCCACCACCGGTCTCGAGTCCCACATAGGAGATGGAAGGATATAAAACTGGAGCGGCGATAGTGAAGGACGAGAGAGGGCCTGGCCTGGGCCTTATTTTATGTTTTGGTTTTTATTTGAGCGCACCAGTCGTCCGTGAGGGGCTGGTGCGCTGTTTTTTTGTTTATTTTGTGATTATTAAAGTTTCATTTTGATTGTCCGCCGGTTCCCGCCTCCTTCTTGCCGATGATTAGGAAGTTGAATTCATCACACTGTGTTTTCATTATTATACGGTAGATGGCGCTAGTACACATCTTCTGTACAGAGTTAAAAAAAAACAACTGAAGAAGAAAAAAATAATCACCAGATACTAACACATTTAACACAATCATCTGACATGAAACGGCTTCAAAACTGCAACATTATGGAATAAAATGTCGACTGGTAATAATGACAGTCAAGCTTTGGGGTGTTGATCGACTCAGTTTTTTGTAAAAAATTTTATTTCCTTTACTTTTTATGAAACTTACCAACATTAAAGTGTTTACAAAAATAATGTATTGAGCTAGAATAAAATGTTTTTGCACGCTAGCAGATACCCTCTTTTTGTTATTCATATAACAAAATATATACAAATTCAAATCTAAATAGGGTCATAGTAGTATACTTAAAGTATTATGTAAGAGTAGTATGAGTTGTAGTATAAAACTACTAAACTAGTAGTTTACTGAGACTACGTCAAAGTGTACAAAGTATTTAATCAGTAAACTATCATTATACCTATAAGTTCACTTTTAGTATAATTGCAAACACAGAGGTAAACTAGTTGTGTACTCAAAGTTATGCTATACTTAAAGTATACTTAAAATTATACTTTTATTTACTAGAAAGTGGGCCAATTTAGTACCAAGGGTTAGTAAAGCAGTACACTTACAAGTATACTACTAGAACACTGATATTTGTATACTTTCTATATAAAGTATACTTAAAAATATACTTGAACTTTAAGATACTTAATAAAATAAAATTGAAGTATGCTTATTTTTGTTAAGTGATGATATATTGGTAAAGTAGAAAATCATTTGTAATCTCCTTCACTTCATTTTACAGCTGTTTTTATTTATTTATTTGCCTCAAAATAAACAATAACTGTTCTGATTTTAACAATGACATATGATTTATTTCAATTGGTTTTGAAGCATGGGCCGACTGCTCCAAAGCAACATCTTGTCTGGACCCCACAGAACATACTACAGCCCATGTCTTGTTGCTTTATTCACCTCAGTTTTTCTTGTTTTTAAATGTGATAATGACTTAACAGTGTAACAGTGTCCTCCATGTGTTAAATAAAACAAATGGCTAAACCTTTATGTTTTAACCTTTATGACTTAGTTTAATAGTTAAGTTTATTAAGCTTTCACAATATTAAAATTCAAGTTCATCGAATGATGTTTACAGTACTGCAGAAATATCACTGTCCATGGTACTGAATCCGTCAGATTACTGACAACTACTGAGAAAGCATGACAGCAAACAGAATGTTTATTTTAGGAGAACAGTTCAAAAATTTGTGGCAAACTTTTTTCAAGATGGATTATTAATCATTTGCACCTCATATATTCAATTTGTACCATCACTGTGTTTTAGGGTTTTCTTCAATGACACATCATTCAGTTCAATAACTTTCAAAAGGAGTGTCACACTGCTCCAAAACAAGTTGCTAAATATTTATTTATTTATTGTTTTCCCCAAGTTTCCATTTAAAAATAATTTTTGGTTGAAAATAGTTGTGAAGGTCTTTTGAAACAGTTTCTTCAGAAAATTCAGGCCTATTTAAAGGTCCTTGTCTTGTTAAAATCCATTTTGAAAAGTATGTCTAATGAAACTTAAAAAAAAAAAAAAAAAAAAAAAAGCCAACCTGCAATTTATATAAAATGACAAAATGACACAAATAAACATGATACAAATTTTCACAAATGGTCTCAACATTAAGATTGCTCAGAATTAGTCTAGATGTATTTATCCTAATATACTGTACATATTGTTTAATGTCGTGTTCTGTCTTGTTTGAAGTCTCTTTAATAATATGATGGGATCAGTACAATGGACAGTTCTGCAATAATGAAAACATCAAACAGTGCAAATAGATTATGACATTTTGAAATTTCAATGCCTAATCAAAATAAATTAATTAATAAAAAAAAATTGTAAAAGATAATATACAGTCTGTTTAATCAAATCCTGGAGAGCACTGTTCCCAAATCTGTATTACACTTAAAAAAAACAAAACAAAAAAAAAACAAGAATGCATATTCTGTGGTTTTCTCTGTAAAGTCCTATTTGTTTTAGAATTTGTTTTAGAACACTTCAGCCTGACTATTCTATATAAAGCTATTGAACTGGATTATATGCATATTAAAAAAATCTACACAGCACACTGCTAAATACACTTATGTCACATCTGCATGTATAGCATAAATATCTGGACAAAAATGTAAAACTTATGCATTGGTTTATGTATAAACCGATGCAGCCATATATAGGAATTTTTAGTGCATTCATTTTGTTGTATTTTATTGTGGCATGAAAGCTAAATGCTCATGCATGGCCAGCCTTAGAATGGAAGTAAAAAATGTGTGTGTGTGTGTGTGTGTGTGTGTGTTGTAGGGTAGGGGTTAGTCCATTGGCATCCAATCAAATTGTAGCAAACATTCCTCCACTATGGCAGTAAGGGTGGGCTCATTTCATAATCTAAACTTCCTGGAAAGTCTCGTCTGCTGGTACACAACACACATATGTTCACATTTCAGCAAAGCATGCAGATTTGCATCTAAACACTTGTTCCTATGACATTTTGGCCAAAAAGTATCAAGGCTTGCTTAAAAGCTATGAAAATGTTAATCTTTCCATTAACAAAAAAGGATCTGACATCAGATCTTTGTACTGTGGTTAAATAGGCTATACTGAGTTTGTTTTAGGGCAGCTATAAAAATAATGCACTTAGCATTAACATGAAAAATTCAGAACCATGGACAGTGACAACTCTTTTAGACTGTAAATATTAATCTGTGAACATAGATTATGATATTGAATGCATTTAATGTTAGATTAATACATAAAACACAAAAAATAAAACAGAATAATGTATCTTTGTTAATTTAACACCTGGAAAACAGTGTTGTATACTTTATAATGTATATTATAATGATCACAGCTTTGTCTCACACAAAACATTCTAATACAAAGATGAAAAGACAAGAAAACACGTACTGCAGATTGCTTTGTAAACTCTTTATTAGGATTTCCAACTTGTTTGAGAGCACTCCTTTCAAAACCTATAGATGGGGATAAAGTGTGATTAAGAAAAAATAATTACAACACACAGCTAGTACAAATGGATAATAAATGGCAACTATACATACCTTGAAGAGTAGTTTGCTTTATAGGATCAGATAAACAATTTTCAAACAAAAATTGACCATATAAACCAATTACTTTTACAATTAAGAGTTGTAGTATGTTCTTTCAGTGTAGCTAAACATTTTATAGAACTGAATAATTTGTCACTTAGGAAATCAATGCAACGGGCTGAGAATAGTTATTGGCCATACAAAGCAAATGATTGCAAAATAAAAAGTTATATTATGTTTATTAGGGCCAAATATATTTTTTTCCATCATGATCTAGAACAGTCCATGGATCCTTCTGAAAGCAAATGAACTGGATAATAGAAGAATCAAATCCAACACACTGGCAGTCTCAAAATGACCACATAGAGCAAATAATATTACACTGAAAAGCTGTAGTGTTATTAAATGTAAAATTAATAATTTACAATGTGTACTGGGTAAGGCAGTGTCTTTCTTCAAAAGTTATTAAACCAGAAGGTGTCAGAAGCAGAAGCATACACTTTACCCCTGTATTTGCCGGAATGGCAGTGTGAAAGGGGCTAGTGACATGCCATCAGTGCTGTCTCAAGTTGGACAATATTTCTAACTAGCCTGCATGGCTCAAATCAGACAAATGTGCAGTGCTATATGAAGGTGAACAGTCCTGTTGTTTTCACTGCTTTCACTGTCCTGCTTCTTCAATAAACAAGCTACAGGTCGTCCAAAATGCAGCAGCTAGAGTCCTTACGAGGTCAAGAAAATATGATCATATTACCCCAATTTTACAGTCACTGGCTACCTATTAAGTTCTGTATCAGTTACAAATTATCATTACTTACCTATAAGGCCCTAAATGGTTTAGCTCCTGCGAGAGAGAATATAGTATGGGTTGTGTCAAACAATTTGATTGATGAGGGTCATAAAAGCCATCTGTTCCGGACACCTGTTTGTACACCCCCCTCCCCTCGCTGTACACCCCGGTGACCTAGATATGAACTTATGAACCTAAGATGAACTTACGACCCTAAGAAGGAATTTCGGTGAGGGAGGGTGAAAATGTGTTGGAAGCTTTTTTTGTTAAACTCTGAAAAGGGTGGAATCATGAAAATGGTATAAGGGGTTTTTTTATTAATCTTTTAAGTACACAGTGCATTTCAAGAAAAAGCTTATACACACATACGAGGTGGAAACGATGTAATGCTCGTTTTTCATAGTTGGAAAAGTGTAAAAGGTTGTTAAAGTTGTAACAAATAAAAAAGAAAAAAAAATAGATTACTGGTTATTTATCTAAAACAACTAAACAAGTCAAAACCATCAGATGTGTTTTCGTTAAGCAGCACGTGAAAAAGATATGAGAGCTTGTAAAAATTTAAAAAGGTGTTTTGTTACCAGCTAGAAAAGAAAGCATTTAGCATTTGTACCTTACCTCAAACTGAAAAAGAAATGAATGTAAAGCGGCGATACAAACCAGAAAACTTGGTGTTTGTCATAATGTGAGAAAAAGTTCAAACAAAAGAAAAAAGATGGTAGGCATTACGCGGATCAAAAATAAAATCCATCAGACAAGATACTTCGAATCAAATCTATGTTGTACTTTACCACTACCTATAACTTTAAAAATCTAGACTATTACTGACAGAGAGTTAGACGAAAGAAAAAAAGATCTCACAGCAAAGTGTCAAGGCATCTCCGTTGAGCGATACTGACAGCACCGCAGACACACTTAGAATGAGGCTCGGGGAATGCTCCGGAAAAAAACCACGCCTCCTGCGCTAGAGACTGCCCCGCTGTAGACTGATAACAGCATCAAATAGATTTAAATGTTAAAATAATTAAACTAAGTAGTTTTTAATAAATAGACATCAGGCCTTAATTAGTGAAAACTTTAAATCCGTTTAAACATAAGATCAATTTGTACTTTTTAAATGATGTAGCTTTATGCGATTTTTATTTACTTTTAGTCTTAAAAAATACAAAATAAAAAATAATAATAAAAACACCATTGAAAAAGCATTATTTGTTTTTTTTAATGTATTAAGTTAATTACTCTAATCTACGACTAGTCTAAATTTAGACTATTGCCGTCGATATATCTTTTATTTTTGTCAAGCTTAATTTCTCAAGCTATGACAATTAACACACAAACACACTTTCCTTCTGGCCAGTTTGTAAGTTTGTGTCGCGTTATCTAGTAAATAAAACAGACATATGTAGTTAAAAGTATCCCCATTTAACAATATGACAGGAAAGAAATATCTCGTCTCAGGTCGTGCAGCGAAACGTGACCGCGCCGGGCATCTGGTGTCTGTGTGATGTCACCTGCATATCAGTTAGACATCAGCGGGGGTAAAAACATCTAAAGGTTTTGGGGGGTTTGCAACTCAACTGTAATCTAATTAGTTTTCCGGGGGTTCTGGTGTTGTAAACGGTCTGCTGCAGGTAACCATAAAATGGTTTATGGTTTAGGCCTGTGATCGTGAGGTTATCTGACAGTTCATTTAGGGGTCAAATGGGTGTGAAATCTTTTAACAAGTCAGACCATATAGGAAGATGTAATTTAATTCGAGTTAATTTAGTTTATTTTAGTTACATTTATAATTTTTATTAACCCCTAGATCTTTCAACCTTAACATAAATGTACCGAGAATGCAAACAAGTGCACAAACACAACCATACAATCATAAACACACACACACACACACACACACACACACACACACACCCAGCCACCCATTCACACTTTCCTTCTACCGAGTTTGTGTCGTGTTATCTAGTAATTAAACCATACATATGTAGTTAAAAGTATCCCCATTTAACAAAATGACAGGTAAGAAATATCTCGTCTCAGATTGAAACGTGACAAACTTAGTAGTGATTCTTTGAATCCTGTTTATCAACTCTTTGAGATACTTAATCATTGAAACATTTCTATAGTCACATCTTTATTTAACATTTTCTAAAATGAGATCTGGTTTATTTCTATATTAAGTGTAAGTAAGTTGTATTCTTTCGTTGTCATATCTTTTACATTTTATTAAAATAGGTTCAACTGATTCAGGAAGATCACATTTAACACAAAGTCCAGACACATGTTTTTCCTCTTATAAATAATGACTGATTAAGTGCAATGTGTCCAATTCTATGGCGAGAGCTTCCTTTCTATCCCCAAAATTCTCCTTTCATTAAATTTGATGTCTGACATTTTAATGTTTTTATCTGATCCACTACCTTCTATTCCTATATGTGCAGGTATCTATACAAAATAAATATTTGTTTTTGGTTGTATTCTGAACAAACTCTGTAAAATGAATGACAAATTGTCTTGTTGAAGATTCGCCACACTTTAAACTAGTACTGCAAATGAGCCTGAACATATGACTACTTTAGGTATATTAATGTGTTCACCCCACTGAAGAGCCAAAAATATGACAATCATTTCTGTAGTATAAACAGACGGATGATTAGATGTTCTTTCAGGTATTCTATACCTACCCACTTGGAACATATGTGTCCTGTTTCAGGATCTTTAGTTACATCTATGTATATGAGTTACTTTAAAACTATATGCTCTTTATTTTTCATCTAAACAAAAGTCCTTGATGTTTTATTTTATTTTAATAAGCCATTCAAACTTACTTTAGTAGCCTAAATCATTGAATATGTCTTTTATTTTCTTAATATCAACTTCTGGCACGAAATTCTACATTCATAAATGTATGTTTCTCAAAACTCCCCGCGTTTGGTGGCATTTAAAGAGGAATTTGTGATGTATTTGGAGACGTTAAAAGAAATGAAAAGTCTCAAAGCAAGATTTTTGTATTCTTCATTAAAGGACTTTGGTTTTTTCTTAATGTGAAAATCTGTTACTCCCCTACTTTTTCATTCTTTATCTTTTTCTTCAGTGTTGTTTTATTTATTTTACATTTATTTTGTTTTATGATGTACAGAGTGTGAACGAAAATTGAGTGTAATCTCAGACCATATTTGTAAATCTACCAGTAATGTACGCCTTTATGTTTTTAATGTTTAAAGCATCGAATAAAAAAGAAAAAAACACCCACTAACACATCCCCCTAACACCTCCCTAATAACGTTGGTCACAAAGGTTTAAAGGTATGTTAAAAGAGTTAAACAAAGTAACGTTTTTAATAAAAACACATCAGTTCTTATTTAATGAAAACATTCTACCTGGTTTTAATATTAGACCGATGTTTTTACTTAAAAATTAGGTTAACCTATACCATTTTATTTTCATCTCAACAAAAATTCCTTGTTGGAAAAAATTGTTGTTTTATTTCATTTTAATAAGTCACTCACACATACTTTAGTAGTCTAAATCCTTGAATATGTCTTTTATTTTGTCAGTATTAACTTCTATCATTGCTATATCGTTGCTATATCAATTAAAACAAGCGTTTAGGCATACACAAATCTAACTGGAATGAAATGTTTTGGAATGTCTTTGATTTTCTTACCAAAGAAACTTTAACAACATTACAGGAGAGGCTAAATATTTCATCTCAAGTAGTGCCTAGAAACGTGTCTGGTGTCTGGAATCTGATGTCTTTGGGTTTTACTGTTACGACCATATCAGCGAAGATTGTAAAACATCTAAAGGTTTTTGGGGTTTCCAACTCAGCTGTTATCTAATTAGTTTTCTGGGGGTTCTGGTATTGTAAATGGTCTGCTGCAGGTAACCATAAAATGGTTTATGGTTTAGGCCTGTGATCGTGAGGTTATCTGACAGTTCATTTAGTGGGTCAAATGGGTGTGAAATCTTTTAACAAGTCAGACCATATAGGAAGATGTAATTTAATTCGAGTTAATTTAGTTTATTTTAGTTACATTTATAATTTTTATTAACCCCTAGATCTTTCAACCTCAACATAATTGTACCGAGAATGCAAACAAGTGCACAAACACAACCATACAATCATAAACACACACACACACACACACACACACACACACACACACACACACACAAATGTAAACATTACAGAAAACATGAACATGCAAACTAAATAAATACTAATATACACTCAAACAAGTAAAAAAATACACAAACAAACAAAATAGGTCACAAACACGAACATATCTATATAAGATTGAAAATGAATTGTCCTAAGTTTTCTTTGAAACCAAAAGTGTTTGTTGGTACAAATGTCTGACAGAAATGTATACAATAGATTAGACGTCCTTTCTCACTTTCCAAATGGTGTTGTTAACCATGATGTTTAAAATAGTTTTAAAAAAGTATTATTTTTTAGCTTTCATGCAGGATTCATGTCAGCACTCAAGTGTTTTAACAAGTGTCCAGAGACAGATGAAAATAGATGTGTGAAGAAAAAAAAATGTAAGAGGTTTTTAAGGATAGACTAAATGGTTTAGATTGTTTAAAACAATTGAGTTTACGCATTTCTCTTGAATGTGTGTACGGTAACCGCTGCATACATGAAACAGAACAAATACATAACTCATAAACGCATTGTGGTTAATAAAAAAAGACTTATTTATCTAGCATAACTTACCTTCTTTTCATAACAATAAACACTCTTATGACTTTAACAACTGCAAACAAACGGTTTGGTTGGAAAAAAAAATTAAAAATAAAAACATATTGTGTTTTCTTAGTTAGAATGCTTATAGTTTGTAGTAAAATCACATATATATAAGCTAAAAAAAAAAATTTCTTCCAAACCATGCTGCTTTCACACACACACACACACACACACACACACACACACACACACACACACACACACACACCTCACAAAACTGACAACAAGGACCTTGAGTTTTTGTTATAACGTTTAGCTGTAGCTGAGACCTTGGTGGAATTATTTATGTACAGTTTTGGGGAGGTTACTATGAACGTTGTAATAGTTTATAGATCACAAATTAACCCATTTAATATCTAAAAGTTTAAAAAGTAATGTAACTGATAACATTTGATTACATGTTTTAAGACTTGTAATGTGTTCAACCGTTAATCTTTTGAAACGTGTAAACAGGACAGGGGTTAACATTAGAGTACTCAACAACTAATGACCGTCAGACTTTTCAAATCCTTCATTACTTAAATTAGGATTGTGATCATTTCATTTTAAAGCACAAACACCACGAAATCAGATTTGCTTGGAGATTAAATACATATTTAAAAACACAACAAGAAAGTTCAACAGCTATGATACTGTTTTTTAAATCAGGTTTTTGCACATCTATGAAGGGAAATACCATGGCATCTAACAACGGTTGGTAAATCGGTTCAATTTAACAAATAAATATACATCGGCCAAATAGAAAATAAGCATACGTCTTTAACTCATGAAACATCTGACTCAATTTAATTATTTTTCTCACTGACTGTAACTGATTACATTTATTTTTAATCAAATGATATAATTTAACTATATGTAACTAGTTGATCCCCTAACACTGATCATGCGTTCTAACAAGAATAGTTGGTGAAAGAGTTCATTACCCTCTTTAACTTTAAAAATGCGTACAATGTCCACAAACAAGGGCTTGCTCTTAAAACAAGCTCCAGACACCGACTTGGAAGCATCGTAACAAGTATAGCCATTGCAGAAATTTGTTATAGAGATTCAGTAAGTTAAACTCTGGATGCACGATTGACCGACTTACGTTTGCCATATTATTACTTTTTCTAAAGATAAAGACAATTATTTGGTTTCAGGACACACGAATCCTAACGCCCAACGGTTCACAAGATAACATGACAACGGTTGCTCAATTACAGCATAGTCACCCCATTTTAGCCTGTTTTAGCGCATGTATATCGTATTATTGTTGAATATAGTCGTTTGATCTAAATATGTATTAACAATTATTTTTGATTGTTGTTATATGTATTATATGTTTTTGTTTTACAAATGTAATATGTTTACCTAATACCTCATTCAAGCTATGTAGATCTTCAGGTCAGGGAACTACAATACCCATCACACACCTCAGGCTTCAAACATGCCCGTCATGAATACATACTCATATAAATAAATAAAACTAAATAAAAAGACTCATATTCTTTTCTGTGATCTGTTTTAGTGATGCAAAGTTCGATTCACTTCTGAAAAATTATTTATTTGGACAGTTTGGTTCAATGAACCGATTCATAGGGTCCTTAAGTCGTTTTTGCAGTTACGTAGTACACTTTTTTTTTCTTCTAACAACTGAAGAGTCATTTTTATTTCTGTGAATCATCTAAATAAATGTAATTGTGTGAACACGTATTGTTGGTTATTATCTTTTGTTCATTTAAGTTAATTCTGAATCGTCTAAATAAAGTTAACTGTGTGAACACACATTAGCGGTTATTGTCTTTTGTTCATTTAAGTTAATTCTGAATCATCTAAAAAAAAAAAAAGTTAATTGTGTGAACACATGTTGGTGGTTATTATCTTTTGTTAATTTAAGTTAGTGATGTTTGTGTTTGCAGTTTTACTCACAGTGTCTCTGTCGTTGTTTAGCTTAAACATCAGTTTTTAGTCAGTTACAAAAGTGTCAGGCATTAAGTTTTTGTATTTTTAATTCACCTAATTATGACAGAGTTACAGGTTTCGGGTGTTTTTGAAAGTGTAAGCGGTGAAAACTTAAATGTGACCGTCGAGTAACGTTAGCTACTCAAACGAAGACAAATTGTGTAAGTGTTCATTAAGATGCAGAAATGAAAATAAGCGTACAAATATTCATAATGACAAGTACAATATAACCTAAAAACACTATAGACCCCCCTGCTAAGTATACCTAAAATTTTCTAGAGCGGTGAGATATTTACATTTCCTGTACATTTATTCATTTAGCAGACGCTTTATCCAAAGTGACTTACAGATGAGGACGGTGGAAGCAATCAAAAAACAACAAAAAGAGCAATGATATATAAATGTTTTAACAAGTCTCAGTTAGGTTAACACAGTACACGTACCATGGGATTTTAAATAGTATCATAAATAAAAAGAAAACAGATTGAATAAAAAAAGAATAGAGCAAGCTAGTGTTAGAGGTCTTTACACATACACACACACACACACACACACACACACACGCATAAATAGATATAAACCGCAATGTTTTTCATAGCGTTACACTTTGAACGATATGTTTCCATGACATTGTTAGCTCTTTCTGTTTGAATCTATTTACAGCAGTTTTCACCATCCTAATTGTAATGGTTTGGTCTTATGCTTAGGGCCTTATACGTTGTATTTTCCAGTTTTTGCTCTCGTGTTAGTGGGTCTCTTTGTTCATACAAATAAATATTTTTTCGGATTTGGGTATTAAAATATTGCTTTAAACATCGTCTTCATTCGAGACGTTTACTTAACATCATTATATCATCCTAGTTTAGATATAATATATGTTGATTATTAATTATTATCCAACCTTTTAATCATCAAAATATCACGACTGACTTGAGTGATCATCTTGGGCGGAGCCATCTTGGGCGTGACCAATGTTTATGACTTCCTGATGACAAACCCCCATCGTGTACATCATACAAGGGTTGAGGGTGGCTCACTAAAACCAACAAAGGCCGGCTGATAAATGCTACAGTTGCCTGCTGTGAACAACAAACAATACAATAAATCAATAAACCGGAAATTTATCGTGAATTAAAACAGGACTACCGCATTCGGCGACAGTTCTATATCGATTAGGGGCAAAGTTTACGCCTTGAAAAGAATCGAATTCTGAAAAAATCAACCAACGCTGCAACAATTTCACAGGTCATAGAATCATAATTTTTGGCAGCCAACAGCACACATTGATCTGTTATAGATGTGCACAGATAGAGAACGTCATTAACGTCCATCTCATCTTCACATTCAGACATCACTTCCAGAATTTTACGTGCAGAAACATGCACCGGGTCCCTCCCGGTTAAAAATATGCTCGTCAAATCAGGCCATGTATATTTCAGTCTTCTTACAAGTTTCATTTGGTTACTGAGATTTGTTTCCCGCTTGCTATCGCCCGTACAATCGTGATTTGGGTCGCATTCCTTCTTGAGGATCTTTTGCATCAGTCTGATCATCTGTCCTCTGTAGTGTAGTTTAAAATCAGGGTCGATAATGTCTTTGACAAAACTGGTGTTTGCCGCAGCGCACTCCAGTTTTTCGACCTCATCAGCCCCGCTCCATTTACCCTCCATGGGTCAGTTGTGCAGCGTCAGACGACTTTTTCAGAATTCGATTCTTTTCAAGGCGTAAACTTTGCCCCTAATCGATATAGAACTGTCGCCGAATGCGGTAGTCCTGTTTTAATTCACGATAAATTTCCGGTTTATTGATTTATTGTATTGTTTGTTGTTCACAGCAGGCAACTGTAGCATTTATCAGCCGGCCTTTGTTGGTTTTAGTGAGCCACCCTCAACCCTTGTATGATGTACACGATGGGGTTTGTCATCAGGAAGTCATAAACATTGGTCACGCCCAAGATGGCTCCGCCCAAGATGATCACTCAAGTCAGTCGTGATATTTTGATGATTAAAAGGTTGGATAATAATTAATAATCAACATATATTATATCTAAACTAGGATGATATAATGATGTTAAGTAAACGTCTCGAATGAAGACGATGTTTAAAGCAATATTTTAATACCCAAATCCGAAAAAATATTTATTTGTATGAACAAAGAGACCCACTAACACGAGAGCAAAAACTGGAAAATACAACGTATAAGGCCCTAAGCATAAGACCAAACCATTACAATTAGGATGGTGAAAACTGCTGTAAATAGATTCAAACAGAAAGAGCTAACAATGTCATGGAAACATATCGTTCAAAGTGTAACGCTATGAAAAACATTGCGGTTTATATCTATTTATGCGTGTGTGTGTGTGTGTGTGTGTGTGTGTGTATGTGTAAAGACCTCTAACACTAGCTTGCTCTATTCTTTTTTATTCAATCTGTTTTCTTTTTATTTATGATACTATTTAAAATCCCATGGTACGTGTACTGTGTTAACCTAACTGAGACTTGTTAAAACATTTATATATCATTGCTCTTTTTGTTGTTTTTTGATTGCTTCCACCGTCCTCATCTGTAAGTCACTTTGGATAAAGCGTCTGCTAAATGAATAAATGTACAGGAAATGTAAATATCTCACCGCTCTAGAAAATTTTAGGTATACTTAGCAGGGGGGTCTATAGTGTTTTTAGGTTATATTGTACTTGTCATTATGAATATTTGTACGCTTATTTTCATTTCTGCATCTTAATGAACACTTACACAATTTGTCTTCGTTTGAGTAGCTAACGTTACTCGACGGTCACATTTAAGTTTTCACCGCTTACACTTTCAAAAACACCCGAAACCTGTAACTCTGTCATAATTAGGTGAATTAAAAATACAAAAACTTAATGCCTGACACTTTTGTAACTGACTAAAAACTGATGTTTAAGCTAAACAACGACAGAGACACTGTGAGTAAAACTGCAAACACAAACATCACTAACTTAAATTAACAAAAGATAATAACCACCAACATGTGTTCACACAATTAACTTTTTTTTTTTTTAGATGATTCAGAATTAACTTAAATGAACAAAAGACAATAACCGCTAATGTGTGTTCACACAGTTAACTTTATTTAGACGATTCAGAATTAACTTAAATGAACAAAAGATAATAACCAACAATACGTGTTCACACAATTACATTTATTTAGATGATTCACAGAAATAAAAATGACTCTTCAGTTGTTAGAAGAAAAAAAAAGTGTACTACGTAACTGCAAAAACGACTTAAGGACCCTATGAATCGGTTCATTGAACCAAACTGTCCAAATAAATAATTTTTCAGAAGTGAATCGAACTTTGCATCACTAAAACAGATCACAGAAAAGAATATGAGTCTTTTTATTTAGTTTTATTTATTTATATGAGTATGTATTCATGACGGGCATGTTTGAAGCCTGAGGTGTGTGATGGGTATTGTAGTTCCCTGACCTGAAGATCTACATAGCTTGAATGAGGTATTAGGTAAACATATTACATTTGTAAAACAAAAACATATAATACATATAACAACAATCAAAAATAATTGTTAATACATATTTAGATCAAACGACTATATTCAACAATAATACGATATACATGCGCTAAAACAGGCTAAAATGGGGTGACTATGCTGTAATTGAGCAACCGTTGTCATGTTATCTTGTGAACCGTTGGGCGTTAGGATTCGTGTGTCCTGAAACCAAATAATTGTCTTTATCTTTAGAAAAAGTAATAATATGGCAAACGTAAGTCGATCAATCTTGCATCCAGAGTTTAACTTACTGAATCTCTATAACAAATTTCTGCAATGGCTATACTTGTTACGATGCTTCCAAGTCGGTGTCTGGAGTTTGTTTTAAGAGCAAGCCCTTGTTTGTGGACATTGTACGCATTTTTAAAGTTAAAGAGGGTAATGAACTCTTTCACCAACTATTCTTGTTAGAACGCATGATCAGTGTTAGGGGATCAACTAGTTACATATAGTTAAATTATATCATTTGATTAAAAATAAATGTAATCAGTTACAGTCAGTGAGAAAAATAATTAAATTGAGTCAGATGTTTCATGAGTTAAAGACGTATGCTTATTTTCTATTTGGCCGATGTATATTTATTTGTTAAATTGAACCGATTTACCAACCGTTGTTAGATGCCATGGTATTTCCCTTCATAGATGTGCAAAAACCTGATTTAAAAAACAGTATCATAGCTGTTGAACTTTCTTGTTGTGTTTTTAAATATGTATTTAATCTCCAAGCAAATCTGATTTCGTGGTGTTTGTGCTTTAAAATGAAATGATCACAATCCTAATTTAAGTAATGAAGGATTTGAAAAGTCTGACGGTCATTAGTTGTTGAGTACTCTAATGTTAACCCCTGTCCTGTTTACACGTTTCAAAAGATTAACGGTTTGAACACATTACAAGTCTTAAACATGTAATCAAATGTTATCAGTTACATTACTTTTTAAACTTTTAGATATTAAATGGGTTAATTTGTGATCTATAAACTATTACAACGTTCATAGTAACCTCCCCAAAACTGTACATAAATAATTCCACCAAGGTCTCAGCTACAGCTAAACGTTATAACAAAAACTCACAGGTCCTTGTTGACAGTTTTGTGAGGTGTGTGTGTGTGTGTGTGTGTGTGTGTGTGTGTGTGTGTGTGTGTGTGTGTGTGTGAAAGCAGCATGGTTTGGAAGAAATTTTTTTTTTTTAGCTTATATATATGTGATTTTACTACAAAACTATAAGCATTCTAACTAAGAAAACACAATATGTTTTTATTTTTAATTTTTTTTTCCAACCAAACCGTTTGTTTGCAGTTGTTAAAGTCATAAGAGTGTTTATTGTTATGAAAAGAAGGTAAGTTATGCTAGATAAATAAGTCTTTTTTTTATTAACCACAATGCGTTTATGAGTTATGTATTTGTTCTGTTTCATGTATGCAGCGGTTACCGTACAACACATTCAAGAGAAATGCGTAAACTCAATTGTTTTAAACAATCTAAACCATTTAGTCTATCCTTAAAAACCTCTTACATTTTTTTTTCTTCACACATCTATTTTCATCTGTCTCTGGACACTTGTTAAAACACTTGAGTGCTGGACATGAATCCTGCATGAAAGCTAAAAAATTAATACTTTTTTAAAACTATTTTAAACATCATGGTTAACAACACCATTTGGAAGTGAGAAAGGACGTCTATCTATTGTATACATTTCTGTCAGACATTTGTACCAACAAACACTTTTGGTTTCAAAGAAAACTTAGGACAATTCATTTTCAATCTTATATAGATATGTTCGTGTTTGTGACCCTATTTTGTTTGTTTGTGTATTTTTTACTTGTTTGAGTGTATATTAGTATTTATTTAGTTTGCATGTTCATGTTTTCTGTAATGTTTACATTTGTGTGTGTGTGTGTGTGTGTGTGTGTGTGTGTGTGTGTGTTGTGTGTGTGTTTATGATTGTATGGTTGTGTTTGTGCACTTGTTTGCATTCTCGGTACAATTATGTTGAGGTTGAAAGATCTAGGGGTTAATAAAAATTATAAATGTAACTAAAATAAACTAAATTAACTCGAAATTAAATTACATCTTCCATATATGGTCTGACTTGTTAAAAGATTTCACACCCATTTGACCCACTAAATGAACTGTCAGATAACCTCACGATCACAGGCCTAAACCATAAACCATTTTATGGTTACCTGCAGCAGACCATTTACAATACCAGAAACCCCCAGAAACTAATTAGATAACAGCTGAGTTGGAAACCCCAAAAACCTTTAGGATGTTTTACAATCTTCGCTGATATGGTCGTAACAGTAAAACCCAAAGACATCAGATTCCAGACACCAGACACGTTCTAGGCACTACTTGAGATGAAATATTTAGCCTCTCCTGTAATGTTGTTAAAGTTTCTTTGGTAAGAAAATCAAAGACATTCCAAAACATTTCATTCCAGTTAGATTTGTGTATGCCTAAACGCATGTTTTAATTGATATAGCAACGATATAGCAATGATAGAAGTTAATACTGACAAAATAAAAGACGTATTCAAGGATTTAGACTACTAAAGTATGTGTGAGTGACTTATTAAAATGAAATAAAACAACAATTTTTTCCAACAAGGAATTTTTGTTGAGATGAAAATAAAATGGTATAGGTTAACCTAATTTTAAAGTAAAAACATCGGTCTAATATTAAAACCAGGTAGAATGTTTTCATCAAATAAGAACTGATGTGTTTTTATTAAAAACGTACTTTGTTTAACTCTTTTAACATACCTTTAAACCTTTGTGACCAACGTTATTAGGGAGGTGTTAGGGGGATGTGTTAGTGGTGTTTTTTTCTTTTTTATTCGATGCTTTAAACATTAAAAACATAAAGGCGTACATTACTGGTAGATTTACAAATATGGTCTGAGATTACACTCAATTTTCGTTCACACTCTGTACATCATAAAACAAAATAAATGTAAAATAAATAAAACAACACTGAAGAAAAAGATAAAGAATGAAAAAGTAGGGGAGTAACAGATTTTCACATTAAGAAAAAACCAAAGTCCTTTAATGAAGAATACAAAAATCTTGCTTTGAGACTTTTCATTTCTTTTAACGTCTCCAAATACATCACAAATTCCTCTTTAAATGCCACCAAACGCGGGAGTTTTGAAAAACATACATTTATGAATGTAGAATTTCGTGCCAGAAGTTGATATTAAGAAAATAAAAGACATATTCAATGATTTAGGCTACTAAAGTAAGTTTGAGTGGCTTATTAAAATAAAATAAAACATCAGGACTTTTGTTTAGATGAAAAATAAAGAGCATATAGTTTTAAAGTAACTCATATACATAGATGTATCTAAAGATCCTGAAACAGGACACATATGTTCCAAGTGGGTAGATATAGAATACCTGAAAGAACATCTAATCATCCGTCTGTTTATACTACAGAAATGATTGTCATATTTTTGCTCTTCAGTGGGTTGAACACATTAATATACCTAAAGTAGTCATATGTTCAGACTCATTTGCAGTATAGTTTAAAGTGTGGCGAATCTTCAACAAGACAATTTTTGTCATTCATTTTTACAGAGTTTGTCAGGAATACAACCAAAAACAAATATTTATTTTGTATAGATACCTGCACA
>NW_020525950.1:0-19316 GCF_003368295.1 Carassius auratus | reverse complement strand
TATAGAAGTTCAGATGGATGACTCTCTGAGAGTCCCAGGCTTCAGGCAAAGAGCCAGTGCAGAGAAACCAGACAGTGAAGTATTCTTTTGGAGAGAGGAGGGCCCTCATGTATGAAAGGTGCTTCATGAAATTCGTAAACTTTGAAGTCCTCATCACTTAATTTTTTCATCATCTGACTTTAATGATGAAAAGGCAGGGAGAATTTTGTGGTTAAGCTGGTGGAAGTATCCTCACAGACACTTCTTTATGCATTTCACGCACCGATCCGCACCTGTGGAGACACACACGGCATGTCAGTGGAAATGCACTGAGAGCTGCAGATAAACACACAGCCACAGAGTGCCTGTGTTTGGCCGTCACGGCACATAGGAAACTCTGTTTATTGAGCCAATCGCTCCTCATGGATTGAAAACACAAGGGCAGTTCATGAAGAAAATTAGCAGGAAAGTAAAAAAAGTGCATATGTTTCCTATAAAAGCATGAGGAAATGTGACCAAAAATGAAGAAAAGAAAAACATAACAGACAGGAATGACTTTTTTTTCTCACAGACATTCACAATTAATAGCCCTTCAATATCGGGTCCATCGATGAACGGCATTAACAGGGAAATAAACTTATTTAATATTAAAATATTAATATATACAGGTATTAGTCATAAAGCAGTACTGTTCAATATATACTCAAAACTGCTTTTCCAGGCATGATTGCCCAAACTGTAAAAAAAAAAAAAAGTAAATAAATAATTAAATAACATTTAGAAAATTCTATACACAATATATAGTCAATAAATAGTCCTTAGGTTTAAGGGGACCGGACACTTAATATAATATTGTGCAAAATATAAAACTCTCCTCAAAATAGAAACTTGAATTGTCTTAGGCTTTAAAAGAGCTGAGAGGAAAAATGTATATTTTTAAAAGCCAAACAAGACATAATACCATTTAGCTAGAAAAAACTTTATAGCACAATAGATTATTATAGATTGTGAATTAATACATGCCTTCCATACTGAATCATTCAACTTTGTCTATGCCTCAACAATTGATGTGACATGATCCTGGCAAATAATCAAATAAAAATAATAGAAAATCGGAAAAATTGTTAAAGTAAACAACAGCTTCAGAAATTCATTTAGCATTTCAAATATTTCATGAGTTTAATTGCTTATAGTCAGTCCTTTCACATGCATGAAATTAATTTTAATGAATGCCAATGTGTGGTAACCCATCAAATGGACCTGGCAGAAATGCTGTTAAGCCACCACAAGAGTTCCTCTACTGAATATTGATGAAGAGCTTGGCAGCACCAATATAGGCTGGACACCAACACTAGAGCAATGTTAGACTAAAAGACATGGGCTGTAATATTCTGCCATTATATAAGTAACCATTTCCGTCTTGACTTTGCCAGGTGGTTGAAGGAGGTCCGGATGATGATTTGAGGGCCTCACATGAGGTTTGTTTAACCAAGTTAAAAAACATATATATCTAAAAAGATTTCTCCAGAATCCTGTTATGTAAATATCAAGAGCCGGTGGGCTGTAGAGTGATCAGATCCACCCTGATGGCAAGCCTACTCGGTGTTTTGACAGTCTTGTGGTTCATGATTGAGACAGACCTAAGAACCTGCTCTTTAGTGTATGGATGATAGCTCCCAAATCAGATGCAACTTTTACTTTTCCCTGAACTTCAACGGAGCTTTTCCAACAACATCATCATCGGCATTTATTTTTGAGGTAAGACCATAATATACAATAATGACTGGAGTCATAGAAACTCTTAAAAGAGGGAAAACACTCTTTGAGACACGTGTGGAGAAACCGGCCTCACGTGATTGGAAAAATACAGAGGCACAATTCTTTCAGACTGTTACAGCACTAAATCTTATACTTTAAAAGTGGAGGTTACAACATACAGAAAAAACACTTGTTTGAAGATTACCATTCACATTTACTGTATGGAAAAGAGCAGCTCAGATATTCTGCTGTATGACTCTTTTTGTGTTCTTCTCAAGACATAAAGTCTGAAACAAACATTAGGGTGAGTAAATGATTACAGAATTTTTAATTTTGGGGTGAACTAACCTTTCAATAACTGTTTTTCAGAATTTCCTTGAGATATGAAAGTATGGTCCCGAATCAAATTCTAAATTCACAGTCTATGTTCAGAAGAGATGAGCACTGGAGGCACGTGCAGACTGCCCAACAACATTGATTCAGCAAAAACAAAGTAAACATCTGTAACGTGACCTCACACATGCACAAATTTGCTCTCCTTGGCGATGCAGAAAAGCATTCAAAAAATAAATAGGCTATGTTTTCCAAGCTTTACTGCAAAGAATTCATGAATGTTTTTGGAAGTCTATTATGATCATCTTATGCTTATGGTTTGAAGATTCTTTAATTAAAATTTTAATAGAACAGTCTTTATTTAAAAAAGAAATATTTTGTAACAAGTCTGTATAGCCACATTTAATCAATTTAATGCTTGCTGAATAAAATCTTCCAAAAAAATGTTTTTTAAAAAATTATTTCTGACCTCAAACCATTGAACAGCAGTTCACAATAAAATCTAAGCCTGAGACCCCATTGAAAAAACAAAAATTTAAAGAAGGTTTAAGGTTTTTGAATTTTTTTTTTAAAGATATCATGCTAATGAAAATTATTTAGGTTTCCATGTCAACTATTGTGATACAGACCTTGTAAACTGTTTTGAACAGATGGTCAGATGTCCTTGCTTCCATTGCACAAGCACAAGATGCTCTATGAATCACTCTCAAACCATGAGAACATGATCATCGGGTTTTATATAACTTTTTGAGCAGCTTGAGTGCTGCTGTCATTAAAGCAAGAAGGACACTAAAATAAAATTAAAATAGAAACAGTAATTTTCACCTTTTCACTCAAATTGTGAAATTATGATACACTTTGCAACTGTAAACTGTTCAATTAGAAACAATGTACTAATTGTTCCAGATTTTTTGGACTAGAAGAAGTAAATAAGTAAAAGAGTAGACCTCTTTACATCTCAGCTTGATGCTTAATTTAAATACTATATCGCCTATATATTGCCTGGCTATTATATATGGCTATTGCCTCACATATAGGGTTTTTCATTTCACATTGATCACAGACCTGTAGCTGACACAGTGGGACTAGTTGTGCGAACACAGTGTGATTCCAAGCCCCGTCTAACACAACACAGACTCAAATTATATCTTCTGGTGTAATGTCAGAAAGATGGTTTCCGATTATAAAATGTCTTGTGGATCGTTTTAGAAATGACAAAGACTGAAGGAATTAGGCTTGTACTCATTTCAAATCTGATGTTCATGAGAAAATCTACTTTTGATTCCTGTGCGATCGTTCTTCTTGTGACACCAGAGACGGCTAATGATGAAACGGGGTGCAAATGTGAAAAACGAAATACAAATAGGCAAGAACAACATGTGATTTGTGCTAGGAGAGGCCCAGGAAGATTTAATTCAGCATGTGGAATCGATTAACTCAATCATCAGTTCACTTGTGACTGTAATTACAGCCTCAGGGAAAAAAATGGATAAGCTCTATCATATGTAGAACAATGTCTTCTTGAGAAAAATGGGACAAATAACAACTGAGGAGCATTTAACTGTCAGAATTCAACAGACTATAAGAGAAACAATTCATGCACATGCCTGACCTCTGAATCCTTCCTATGAACATTATACAGTTACAGGTATAAACTCTGCCATTAATTAACACTTAAAAAACAAACAAAAAAACTTTCTCTAAAATTAATAAGAATGCCTAAAATTATTTAGGAATATTTGATCCAAAACACACACATTAGAACTAAGCAACATCTAATTCACACCATATTGTTTTTTAAGCCTCATAATCAAAAATATTGAGTACATTATAGTCTAGATATATTATTGTTTCTTCATCTGCTGTATATATTTACTATTACTTAAAATATTTCCAAACCAAACCTATTTCTGAGCAGCACACAGAGGCATTTCTGAATGAATTGCTTTTGAATGAATTGTTTGAGTGAATAATTCAATGACTAACTCACAGACTTTTTTTCTTCCTCAATGAATCAATGTCTCTGAACAAGATAGCTGAGTGAATGAATCTGCGATTCACTCATGAAGACTTGTTCCTGAATGAATCAGTGTGTTTTATTGATCAGTTGAATGAACGATTAAATAACTCTAAACAAGTCACTGCCTAGGGTAAAAGAGTCACAAAAAATGTGACTGGAACATCCCAAAACAGACAGTTGGAGTAACATAAACAGTACAAAATCCCAGTGTAGTACTGAACTTCATAGCACTCTTTATGGTAGATTTTCAAAACAGAACTGCTTTGATTCCACTTTACCTTTTGGTAATCCTGTAGAGAAGGAAAAATATCCTTCATGAACCCGACTAGTTTCAAAGTGAACACAGCCTGACCCCGTGTACAGAAGGAGGGGGTGTCAGCGGAAGGCTATAATGCACCAGAAGATGGAATATAATGTGGCCCTTTATGTGCAACATACCAGCGGCTTTAAATTTTGCTTGAGAAATGAGGCAACACAGAACTTCCTATGTCACGCTTGGCTGAAAGTACTGATGTCATTCTCCTACCACAAAAAAACTGGCATTGCTTTTCTCATAGAAAGTTAGCTTCTGGATCTGAACTACAAGCAATTAACGTTTTCAAACATATTAATATACTTTCAAGCTGAATATACAATATCACTCTCAAGCTAATGACTTGGCTTAGGTCTGGTGGGATATTTAATGTTACAACAACTACAAAGTTTTATGAATTAAGAAATCTGGTACCCCATCATAACTAAGCTATGTGGCTTTTTGGGTCTGAAAAAGTCTTCTGGTTTGGGTGAAGTCAGTGAACAGTCAAACAAGAATAATGACCATCTCAGAAGTTGTATATATAATAATGTCACTTAGAATTTTTATTTATTCCCTGCGGGTTTTTAAACCCGGGCCTGGTATATACGTGTGCTAGCTTGTCACAAAAGGAGAGCATATCTATAACTCTGCAAATAATATTTCAGGCATGTTTGCATGAGACCATTTAATATGGTTTTCAGTCGAATTAGATCATCGAAAGACTTATCCTACAATATTTCTAACACCGTAACTCACGACCTTATTTCCATTTAAAGAAAATCAGCTGACAGTATTTCATCATGGCTGTGCAATAAATTGCCTGTGAATATCAATTCCTTTGGCTGGTTAACTTTAGTAGGGTTCAGCTACAAAAATGATTTGTATTTAATTCTTTCTATCATTGCAAGTCTTTGACTTCCAGTTCACATTATTTATGAAACAGTGCTTTTGACTCATGGAGCCCTGGAGCTCATGCAGGTGATGTGAGTTCAGATTTGTTTATATCTATTTCCTGTCCTATCTCCATTACTCAAAATAAAAAAGTGGGAAACAGGCAAACAATGCTATTTAAAAATAAATAAATTAGATTAGGAATAGTCTTATAGTCTTTTTTATTATGTACAAAAATCTCAAAATTTATACATTTGTCATGTCCAAAGAGTCCTCTTTTCAATGACTGGAATGAGTTAAAGCAGTTCTGGTCTCAATGATTCATTAGTAAATAGATAAAATCATACGTTAAATAAATAAATAAAATGGTTGTATGACATATTCTATATTCTCTATCCAAAATTTAAATAACTTAATGAAATAAAGATCTAAAAACACAGAAAGAGTCCAGATCAGATAAGCACTCTTTATCCCAACTTTCTGACTGCATCCTCATCCATAAAATGTAACCCAAAAAACTTTAGATGCTATCAAGATGCTACCGAGGGTAAATCTTTTTCTTGTTCAACTTTTAAAAAAGCACATATGTCCTATATAAATGAACCCTTCGGTATATATCAAAAACCTGGACACACAGCTGTTTCTTCTTATAAACAAATACACATCACATATTTTCCCACCCTTCAACACTATTTGGAAATGATCACAATTAATCACAGTAACTTCAGTTTTACAACCCTCATGATATGTCTAAAGTTTCACGTAACAAGGCCTACAAACTAAATATTCACAAGATGCTTTTATTGAGAATATAATTTCAAATGAGTGCAGGTCCTGGGTGAATAAAAATCCCTCCCAATAAAATTTATTTGCATGGAGGGACGGGAAAATTACTGGAAGTCAGGCAGCAGGGGATGGAAAGTGAAAATGGAGACAGCATTAATAAATGATGGGTACATGCCAACCATGGTCCATATTCAAGCTTAGAAGACACAGCAGGGAGAGCAGCTTCTGAAGTTATTTTCTGTACAGTTAAGAGGATGCTTGTTTAGTGATGTATGACTACTGAGTCCGTGGTTAGAGTTTTAAGGTGGAGTGAAAAACTTTTTTTCAGGGATCCTTTGTGGATAAAGATAATTAAATATTAACAATAATATTACAGACTATCAGAATTTATTCAACATGAAAATAAAATATAAAGTAATATAAAAATAGTAACATATATTTTTATATTATTTTTAACATTACTAAATAAATGTGGTAAATGTTGTGAGGTTTAGCTTGTTAACTTTGGTTGACATTAATTTAATATTTTGTTTATGCATATTAAATAAAAAGACCCCTGCAGTACCTCTGTGGACAGGGGTGTCGAACTGGGGGTAAAACCAGTACTGATTACCAGGGCCCCAAAGGAAGAGAGGGCCCTTGAAAAGTCTGGAATATATTTTATTTTTTATTTGGGGGCCCATCAGGACTGCCTATGCATAAGGCCCGGGATCTTGTGCAACGCCCCTATCTGTGGATACCCTAGGGATGTCCCCTATTTAAGAAGAAAATGGGGCATTTTCTTGCCACTTTCCAGTACTTGTTTACAATCTAAAGGTTTTCATAGACTGCCAAAAGGCCACAATAATGCAATTCAGAAAGAAAATTGCATTCCATAAAAATTGCACAATAACATGACCGTGCATCTCACACCTTTCAAGGTCAGTGAAACATCAGGAAATTCACTATTAGCTGTCAAGAGAGATCGATAATGGAGAGGGAACAATCAAAACCAGGTGGAGGAAAACATGTTTAAACAGTTAAGATATTAAATACAGGGAGAGCATGGAGACAACTTATGCCTTAAGGCTCTAAACTGTGACCCCCAAGTGAAAAAAAAGAGTTTAGAATCCTGCATTGAGATACTGCAACAAAAAGATAGAGAACTTGGAAAAACTCCATGACCTCTGTGACCTTTCAAATACAGGATGCATAATGGAAGTTCTACCAGACAGGGTGCCCAAAAGGATTTGATCCCAGGGATTGCACCAGTGTTATCAATGATATATCTATATATACCTCCCAATCTCAATTCGAACAGCTGAGTCTTTACTTATTTTCAAAAAACATCTAAAGACTTATATTTTTCCCTAGAACTTGTCCAACTAATTCTCGCACTTACCTTTTCTTGCCTATCCTATTCCTGTCATTATGTTCAAGTGTATCTTGTCAATACCATCATTAGCGTTCCCCTTATAAGTTGCATTCTGTTCAGTGTTTGGTTGTCCGGTCGAAGTGTAAATGTGTTTCTGCCTTCTTTTCAGGATTACCCCTGTGTGGATTATTAAAGCCTTTGTATCATTATCTTCTATGTTTACGTGCTTCTCTCCCACACCACACTGGACCAGACCTTAAAAAGTAAAGTGGCGTGTTCCCCTCATTTTCTTTTCTGTTTTGTAAGTTTTTCTTAACATCATGTTTGATCCTGTTGTCTACCTTCTCCTGCTGGAGCAGAGGAGCCTTTCCCCTAAGGATCATACAAATCTGTTTGTGGAAATCTCCCCGCTGATCGGAGCCAAAGCCTGAGCCCACCACTGATGGAGAGCCAGACTGTCGCGACCGATGAGCTATTGCCATGTACTGCGACAGAGCTGAGGATCGCCACCTAGCCAGAGGCAGCAACGTCAGACCAGGTGCAAGAGTCGGCAACAGAGCTCACCAAGGTGGACAGTTTCATGGACAGAGAGACCGCGGAGGGAAGCTCCGCCCACTGCACCATGGCTGAGGGTGAGCAGCGTTCATTGTACAGTAATGAGGACCTTATTAATCTGGATATAGATGCAGACATGCCTGTTCTGTTTCTGCCTTCATCTGAGCTCTCTAGCTACCCTGAACCATATACATGCCTGGATTTCCCACCTACCCTCGCTCTCCTGCCTCCTCCTATCAACCCTACTGTTACAGCTCTGCCACGGCTGTGTCCTGGCAGCTTCTCAGCTCACCCTCAGCTGACCATCTGTGTGCTGGATTCGCCGCATGTCTGCCACTCTCCATCAAAGAGGCATCATGGCTGGAAAATCCCTTGTCTCCGCCTCCAACATCTGATTCCCGGACTCCACCTCGGCCCTTTGACCCTGTGGCTCTGCCATGGCTCCTAGCTCCCTCCTCTCTGCCATGGCCCGTCAGTCCACCACCTACACCAGGCTCCCTCATCCCTCCAGCTCCACCTTGGTCTGTAGTCGACCATCCACTGCCTCAGCTCCACTCCTCCGGCTCCACTTTGTCCCACCATCCCTTTGGCTCTGTCAGGCTCCTGCCCTCCAAGCCTCCTGCCCTCCAGCATCGACTTCATTCCTCTGTCACTCCGGCTCCACTGTGGCCTTCCAGATTTCCGCCTCCACCTCAGTTGCCAGTGCAATCTGCTCCGCCTTGACCCTCCTGATCCTGGATGTCGCCCTGGCTTGTTAGCTCGCCGTCTCCGCCTCAAGCTGCTCCTTCACCTGTTCCGCCACAGTCGGTCGGCCCCCTGAAGTCGTCAGGCCTACTTCCACCATGGCTCCTCCCAGGGGCGGACTGGCCATCTGTGTGATCTGGAGAATCACAGAACGGGCGGTACTCCGGGCAGGCACACCACCCACCACGCACGCAGTCATCACCTGTTGGTTTTTTTTCCCCCACTAATCTGTTTCACACTCCAGTACTGTAGGTGGCAGCAATGCACCTTGGATGCCAGCTGCACTCTTTCTTTTACGGTCTATGGCTGCAGAGGCCGTGGTTGCCAAGTAAGGAGAAGAAGAAGTGGAAGAGTAGGAAGAAACCATCAGCAAAGACGTTCAATTGAAGAAGCATAGAAATAAACAAACAATACGCATAATGCGGCCGCGGGTAAAAAACGGAAAGAAAAGGGTGGGGCTGAGAAAGGCGATCGCGAGAGAAAAAAAACTGCGGAATTTAGATTCTGAAATATTGCAGCATAGTCAGCAGCAGCACCTCGCAGTTAAATATTAGCAGCAGTGAGAGCCAGACAGTTATGCAGCAACATGCCACCAGTGAAGATGAGGGACAGAAAGATGAGCGTGTTCCACAGGCAGATCCATATCCAAGTATGGAACATGAGAGGAGAAAGAGAGTTACTTGCTAGAGATGATGTTAGGAAGTGATATTCAGGTTGCTACATTTGTAATGATCACAGTAGTTAAAACAGCTCAACTTCAACATTTTAGCTGTAAAATGTCACATGCAGTAGCTAATATTAAGAAATATGTTGTGCTTTTACTTTTAAAAATGTTGGTAACGTTACAGTTAATGCTTACAAACTTTTAAGATTTGAAGTTACATTTGTAATGGTGTATTTTCATTTAGATGTGACATTATTATTTGTGCATTTGTGTTAAGATTAATTGCTGCATAAATTAATTAAGATTATTAATTAATAAATTCATTTTAAGACAGCATGGAATAGATTGTCTAATATGCTGTTATAACATCGTATGTTATAATCTATTCCATGCAATCTTTGAATAAAACCTGTTTTTTTTTTCTTTAAATCCATTTCATCATTTGTTTATTCTGGTTGAGCTTAGACCAAGGGCAGAGAAAAACCATCTCAACTTTAAATTACTTTAAGCGCCCCAAGTCAGATAGTCACAGCCTAGAGGTTTTTGTTTTCTTTTCATTTTAACACAACATCTAGTCAACATCAGTGCTATTGCTATAATTTGGATGGTATAGTATTATGAGCCACAGTTAAAGTCTTGTGACACTCATGCCAGGCGTTATTGTTGTTGTTGTCAAGTTTCCGTTCCAATTGCTTTGGGCCGGGGCTAGTCAAAGTCCAGGGCCGTTTTTTAGTCCCAGTCCGTCCCTGGCTCCTCCCACTGTGGCTCCTCCATGGGCCATCATCATGGCTGTGGCCTGGGTCCTGCCTGGCTCCTCCTCGTGCTCTGTCACCCTCCTGTCGTCTTCATGGCTCCTTCCTTATCACCTCCCTGGAATCTGTTGGTCCTCCTCCCGGGGCTCCATCCTTTGCCCAAACCTCCACCTGTACCATTTTCCTGCCAATCTCTGGGTCGCACCTTATGGGGGGAGGGGGAGATCTGTCACACCCCAGGATGGTTTTCATTCCTCATGTTCTCTGTGTGACCTAGTTTCTGTCTTGTGTTGATTGTGTCATTATGTTCAGGTGTGTCTTGACAATTACCCTCATTAAATTTTTTTTTTTGAGGATTCAGTGGTGATAGTCTCAGCCCCAGACGTCATGCCCATGGACCATTGGCTAAACATCTGATGCATATGGGACACAAAAGTGGAAAAACTTCAGCAATGTCGAAGTTGTTATCGGATTGGTTAAATTCTACAGGATTTCCACGAGGCATGTGGCACATTCTTTAATGTTCCGCCTGGAAACAAAGATACCGTGGCTCCAAACCCACCTTACAAAATTAGAAAGCTGTCTTATTTACAACTCTGATGTCGAGCACTTATCAGGATCAACTAAACACTGAATTTTCAAAAGTATGTGAAATATTTATAGTTCGCAGCACAGAATCTTTAAAATATGTATGGGAGTAAAACACCGGCGACATTTCCACACAGCGAAATGTGATGATGAACAAAACGAACTGTAATTGGTTGTTGGATATGTCAGTCAAACTGCATCATGGGTGGGCCTTGGCCAATGAAAGCTGCCATGCTGCTAGGTGAGACTACAGTGGTAAGGAAGTGACGTAATGCTTATTTTCTCCAAATCTGTTCTAATGAAAAAACAAAATCATCTACTTTACATCTTGGATGACCTGAAGGTGAATACATGTTTTGCACATTTTCATTTTTTTGTGAACTATTCCTTTAAGTAATTAATGGTGAATGGTAGCAGAAATGGTGGCAGCTAGCTGAAATAAAATATGTTTTTTTTTTTTTTATGTACACTTTGGCTTTAGTTTTAGTTACTGACCCATATAAGATGATGCACAGAAACCTGAACTTGCAAGTGAATGTTCATGGTACAAACAACACGTACATTTGTGAAAATAAGGCCAGAGCAAACTCATGTCAAACCTTTTTGATTTCTGCAAACTTGCCCTGGACTGAGTGAGTGAGTGAAGGTCAAGGCTCTAAGCATCAGGTCTTGCTTTATCCCTCTCAGAAGTGATGCAAGCAGACCAGCAATTACATACTGGGCTTATAAACTGCAAAAACAAAGAGAGAACAGCAAGAGGGCTCGGTTCCATGCCACTGGGCTCTTCACCTATGTCCCGCAACAGAATGCCTGGAATGTCCTGAAATCTCTCATTCAGGGAGGTCGCCATAGGAACAACATGGCGTCAGTTCAACTGAGAGCAAACAGAGCAGTTATTGTTCCATTACTCAGTGGTCCGTTAACCCCCTACAAACACACAGACTCATATGCAAACAGTCAATTCCAACAATTTGTTTTTGTTTTGAGGCAATGGCTTGTGCGAGCAGCAGCTCCTCATGGGATGCAGGTGATGACAGCAAGCAGATCGAATTCATCGTCGCATATCATAAACCAGCAGCTTGTGCAAAGCTCTTGCAAAAACTGGCATCTCCGAGGAGGAGCATGAGACAAAAACCCATAAAATGATTATTACAAAATGATTAATTGTGAGCAGTGGTGTGGGTCTTTTCCCACAGCTGCCTTAGAAAACTAGATTTTGGATAATTCTCACGAATAACATCAAGAAAGCAATTTAGTCATGATGTATGAGTCCTGCAGAAAGACAGGAGACAAAATGTGCATAGTTAAGAAATACCAGACACTGAATGAAAAAAATATGCCATTACATGAAACGCATCATGAACTCGAAGGAAAAACTGTCAGCTGAAATGACTTTAAGTACACTGTAGAAACTGCAAATTAATATTCATGATTTAAGTTCTTTCTTATTGTCACAAAATCGGTTGAAGTATACTTTCTCATATACATATACATACATAAAATATCAAAGAAACTGACATCTGAAAGCAAATTATTCTAAATATCTCTTATTTTTCAGTTGCTAGTAATGTAATGTAATTTAATAAAGTATTGCCTACAAGAATCCTCAAATTCAGCTTTAGTACATTCACTATAGACATGTTCCAGTGCTTTATGCGGAAATAATTACTGTCTTCATTTGAAACAGTAAATCTGTTATTTTAATGGCCATTGTATGTATTGCATTACAATACAACAGTTTTGTGAAAACATTTTGGAAGAATAAAGAATAACAACTTAAACTTGAATAATAGCTATTTCAAAGCAACACATGCAGAAACACAAACTACTATACAAAGAGTCACAGTGACTCTTGGTTACTGTTTTGTCCTATCAAAGCTTCAAATACACACTGACATCATCCAGACTGGTGGTCCTGCGACAGCTTTCTAGAGTCCAGACCACATGGCTGCTGATTAGTAGAGAAATCAGTGACATCACTCTCCCTCTGGGCACCAAACTGATTTGTGTAAAAGACTGCGGTAACTGCTACCTAAGAAGATCAAGTACTCCTATAGATGCTTGAGAAGCTGACGATAAATTTAACAGGTGCTGTTCTATGGCTGCTCAGCATACCTTTGGGTGGCCTTGGACACCAAGAAACTTTTTCACTGAAATGTATTAATCACTGGAGGTGATAATTTAAAAAAATTAAGGCCAACCCGACAAAATAATATGGGGGAAAAAAAAGAACAGTGGATATACATGCTATTCAGCTAAACTGCCTTGAACAAAAATTTCTTTACCAGGATCTCTATGACAAGATGCTGCTGGCAGAACAAAAATGTAATTTCCTCAGAAACTGGCTTAACTGAACACTTTGTGCGCTATCATAAATAATGGTAGATTAATCCAAGTCTCAACAAGGGAGTCTTTAACTTAAGAGTATTAGAATGTTCAACATAAGGGTAATTGAACATAAAAGGGTTAGTTCACCCAAATATAAAAATTATTTCATTAATGACCCTCATGTCGTTCCAAACCCGTAAGACCTCAGTTTATCTTTGGAACACAGTTTAAGATATTTTAGATTTAGTCCGAGAGCTCTCAGTCCCTCCATTGAAACTGTGTGTACGGTATACTGTCCGTGTCCAGAAAGGTAAGAAAAACATCATCAAAGTAGTCCATGTGACATCAGAGGGTCAATTAGAATTTTTTGAAGGATCGAAAATATCTTGTCTTCTCTTCTGGGTCTGTTGTGAGCGTTCACTGCAGTGTATGATATCTGAATCACGAACGAATCAATCGATGTAACCAGATCTTCTTGAACCAGTTCACCAAATCGAATTGAATCGTTTGAAACGGTTCGCGTCTCCAATAAGCATTAATCCACAAAGGACTTTAGGTGCTAACTTTTTTAACGTGCCTAACACTCCCTCTGAGTTCAAACAAACCAATATTACGGAGTAATTCATTTACTCAAACAGTACACTGACTGAACTGCTGTGAGGAGAGAACTGGAGATGAACCCCGCGCCAAGCCAGATAACGAACGAAAGATTGGCTCGTTCTCAAGTCAAGAATATTGAACCGGGATATTGGTTTGTTTGATCTCAGAGGGAGTCATTTGTGGATTAATGCTTATTGGAGACCTGTTTCAAACGATTCAATTCGATTTGGTGAACTGGTTCAAGAAGATCCGGTTTACATTGAGTGATTCGTTTGCGAAGCCGGATATCACTAAACTGCAGTGCTGTGAACGTTCTCACAACAGAACAGAACAGAAAAGAAGACAATGCTGAATAAAGTCATAGTTTTCGCTATCTATTTTTGGACCAAAATGTATTTTCGATGCTTCAAAAAATTCTAACTGACCCTCTGATGTCACATGGACTACTTTGAAGATGTTTTTATTACCTTTCTGGACATGGACAGTATACCATACACACACTTTCAATGGAGGGACAGAAGGCTCTCAGACTAAATCTAAAATATCTTAAACTGTGTTCTGAACAGAGGTCTTACAGGTTTGGAATGATGTGAGGGTGAGCCATTAATGTCATAAATTTAATATTTGGGTGAACTAACCCTTTAAGAGTCATTCTTATCCCACTAAACGACTATCACAGACTCATTTTTAGACATATCACAGACGTTAACATATATAGTGTATAGTATATAGTGCGTTAAATTTTATAACATAAAATGACAGAAACCAACCATCCATCCAAAAAATATTCTTACCAAGAAACGTGGCATAAGGAAACTAGTTGATGATCATAAATCTCGCTGAAAGATGGTTTTCTCTCCTCTATTTTTAAGGCACCATCTGCATTCTTCCCATGTTTAAAATAGAAAATGCATCAATCAGATGAACAATTTGTGTCAATCAAGTGAGAACAACTAAGAATTGCTCAACATTTTTTTGTTGTGACCACTAATTTTTTGTTATACATATCAGATGTTTTTTAAAGACAAAAGGGGCTTTATATGTGACATGAGGTAGAAGTATTCTGATATTCTGACAGAATTCAAAATCACAAAGAATCCATTCCTGAATAGTTTGTTATTGCCAAATGAAACTCATCTAGATTATTTCAAATCCAGACACGTCTCCGATGTCCAGCTCTGCAGATCATAATCTACATACAAGATGAACTTGGAATAACATTAATGTGACATCATCCTTCTAATCAATCTCCATGATGCCTTCCATGGCTTCAGCCAAACCAGGCCTGTTTACATACTACTATCTGTAACAGACATTAGCTATTCGGATGCACACAGGCCTGCAGACTAATCACTGATAATGCTGCCTTGATGTAACTTATTGGCCAAAACACAGCTTGGTGAATACAGTGTGTTTTAAGTGACCCACTGCATAATAATAGTCTGAATTTTTTTGAGTCAAATTGGTCTTCATTCCCCAGTATAGCCTACACAATTTCCCTAATCTGTATAGTTTAGGGTTGCATTTGACGTGAGACCCGTTTCTCAGCTCATACTCAGACTCTGTGTATGAACAGAGAGATCACAGACCTGTTTAGAGGAGATATTATCTCCTGCAAGGCTTGTTTGGCTGAGGTGTGAATCTCACACTGGTCCCGTCTCAACTTCAGCAGGGCAGTGACCTCCACTGGCCACCCACCAGCACACAGAACAGATCGCGTTTGTCAGGGCTTCATTCCTGGGACGGAACGGGGAAGTTAAATAGTCACTCTGTGCGGTCTGAGAACATCTATTTATGGCTTTTAACCTAAGCATGAAAACGACCAGGACTGATGCGGTGGTGTGATGTTGCAGAGCACATTCCCTTGACTCAGGAATGCACGGCAAAGGGGCCCGACGAATCTAAGTCACACTTGAAAGTGAATGAAAAATAAACACATGTATACTCAGTATACACCACAATAAACGAAATGTCAATTTGAGAACGCTTAAATATTTTCAAAACACACTGAGGGTTATATAAGTTATTTGGAGTAGAAACAAAGCCCCAGGTTTTGAGTTTATAAACTACAAATTAAAGAAATTTCACATAAAATATTAAAACAAGTCTTTGTTATACTTTTGTCACTTTATAAACAATGAATTAGCAATAACAATAATAATAATAATAATAATAATAAATTTTTTTTTTTTATGTCCCCAGAAGAAATTGTGATACAAATTTGGATTGACATAATGGCATTTTTCCTTTTTGTATAAACTATGCCTATTCCACACACACACACACACAACCTAAGAACATCTTTCCTTCTTATTTCTTTAAATTCATCTCCTACATAAACATGGACATTACGGTTTACACCGAATCTTAAATTCAAAACACTACATTTATCAGACATTCCCCGAAGAGATGACCACAAAAGAAAACATTGGTAATTGGGAAAACCAGAAAGGTTATTGTCAAATACTTTTGCACCTTCAAAATTAGACTCTTACATAATATTTGTGTGAAAGAAAATGAAATATGTCACTCTCCATTATTATTACCCATAATGGCTACAGTCTGGAATGTATTACACATAATTGCTAAACATATGCTACAGAATCCTACAAACACTGGCTGTGGCTTTGATTTAGTCTCAAGCTCAGACTGTTTTGTCATACCTTACAGACAGAAAATCCACAAAGAATTTAATGGCACTGCCAAACAGCTCCTGCACAAGTTTATTCATCAGACGCAGATATGCAATATACCAAGATCTGACCATGATTTGATGAGATTTTCGTAGGTGCCACTTCAACACTAAATGTTTTTTAATAACATTGTACAGTTTGCATATAATACTCATTGTGGTACATAATATGACATTACTGTTTTGTGTTTATTTGCAGACAAATTAAAGTGACTTAAAGTCATTATTCATGCACACTATGATTGTTCAAACCAACACTGGACAAATTTTTTTTAGAGAAGGATGAAAAACATACAGCTTTGGAATGACATGAGAGTGAATAAACTAGGAGAAATCTGTGACCACAAGAACTGTATTGCTATGTGTGCATGTGCAGAGAAACCCACACTCAATTTCAGTTTCCTCTTGTATGACCAATCTTAACTGCCTGAATAATTTTTCTCTGTCAAGTCATTGTGCAATGTTTTGGATTAAAGAATAATCTGAGTTAAACTGAAAACATAAAATCAGCAATATAGTTTGAGACCTATCAGCTGACTGTGGACCTCACATGGTGGCTCACAGGTGATTAATGTGGATTGCAGCTGATTAGCTGTTAGCCTTCAACCTGTACGCATGAATGCAAGGACCAGTTTACAGTAATCACATAAGATTAGATCAATTCAGCTATTATTAAGTGGTTTTATTCAGATTCTCTAGGACAAAATAATTCATTTGACATTGAAAAACAAAGACATTAGACAATGAAAAGTACACAATCCTCGCGAATCTACTTCCTCCATTAGGTCTTTGATAATCTAAAAAGTTTCTCTGATGTCTGAGTACTAAATGTTGATTTTAGCCTAAACTGTTGCTCTGGCAGATCAAAGGCATTCTTGATTACGTTTTCGTGATTTATGCAGCTGCTGTGAGATACTAGGACATTGACATAATGGTGCTATGCACTGTATTTAAGTTGTACATAGATCTAGATCCATAGATATACATTTCCCCTTCCTTTTGCATCAATCTTCAGGTCTTTAGACTTTCTTGCACCCCTATCATAATGATAGCCATACAATAGCGCTATAGTCATATATCAGGTAACATAATAGGTCTGGTGCAGAATGTATAGGAATGTAATTTAACTGTATTTGACACTCAGTCCTCCGGTCATTTTTCGCCAGACAGTAGCGAACAAGAAATTCTGAAAATATGAAACTACCGGTATGCTGAAATATTAGACATACATTAACAAAATCAGAGGAAAAAAGATCTTATATTTCTGCAAAAAAGTTCCATGAGCTTTGCTTTCTTAGCATCTAAGGAGGAAACTACTTCAATCTTCATTAGCTTAATTCTTCAGAAATTCCCTAAGATATGCCTAGGAACTGAGGGAAAATATTTTAAGGGAGACAAAGACTTTTCCACAATTTATTACATATGGTAAGATTAGATCCGCTGTATTAAATATTATGACATAAATATTATTAAAACGAAATCCATCAGCTTGCAAGAGGAACTTATACGAGAAAGACGTGAGATATAAACTATATTAGCTGATTTATAGTTTGGCTAAGTTCCTACAAAATCTGTGTGCTTCCTTTCGGTGACAGCCTAAGCTTTTTAAATCATCTGAAGGCTGTCATGGCATAGACGATAAGAACGGCACGCGTGTGAAGCTCACAGGAGCAGTGTGACAAGTTCAGGAAAGCATGTCAGCTTGAGACTTATCACAGTGAGTTTAAGCACGTCTTGCCTGATCCAATATCTGCCACACCATTAACCAATGCACAAGCTTCCAGACACAACAGACAACTTCCTTCGACTTACTATTTCATGTGGAATCTATTTTAAGATCTTTATTTGATCGGATCAGGAGTCCTGTGTTTGTTCACAGTTAGATGCCTTGAGTGTTTCAGGTGTAAGAAAAACTTAAGAGTTTATTTCTGTCTATAGGTGAGTGTGGACATACATGTGTTTATTCAGGGCCTGCGCCAAAACAGCACTTCTGGCAGAAAAAAGAAAAGGGTTTGGGTAGAATAAGAAAACACTAATTTTCAGAAGTGGATGTTGGACCTGTTATTAAATAACATCAGCAGGATCCTTGCTTATAAAGACACGTGTTCAATGCACCCACGAACTGATGATAGTTTGCTTAATGCTCATATGAATGAATGAGAAGAACAAACAAGAGTCTGAAATCTTACAGTGTTTTTGTCTGTCTGTATACATTTTTATAAGAATTATTTTTAATATTTGTAACAAAAAGTTACAAATAAAACTGGTCAACTCATTTCATAGGCCTCCAAATTACCACATGACATGCACAGATATTGTATAAATACAAACTACAGATAATATGTGGATATACACTATAGTTATAAATATTAGTGTGATTTTTTTTTTGGAGGAAATAATCAGAAATAAAACTGAAGAAATAATAAATATAAAGAAAAACAATAAAGAAATAAAAAATAAATTTAACGCAAAAAAAAATGTATTCCAAATAAATGCTATTCTTTTGAACTTTACATTTATCAAAGAATATTGTGGTTTCCATAAAAATAAGCAGGGTTGCATTTCCCAAATGCATTGTTAGCTAACTATGGTTGTCAGTTCCACTGAATCCCTAGTGGTAACGACAGAACTTGTAACCTTATTGGTTTTGGGAACCGCACGCGAGCACAACTGTTTTCAAAATTGATAATAAAAAATACAAATAATTATTGATCACCTTATCAGCATTTCAGAATGATTTCTGAAGGATCATGTGACATTGAAACTCAGCTTTGACATCACTGAATAAAATGTCATTTAAAGCATATATTGAAATAGAAAACAGTTCAACTGTTTTTACTGTATTTTGAATAAATAAAATGCAGCCTTGGTGAGCATTCTTTCAAAAAACTCAGCACCAAACTTTTAAAACATTACAACACCTTATACAAATGTTTACCTGAAAATATTATAAGTGACCACGTTTACATGCACAAAA
>NW_020525949.1:0-5000 GCF_003368295.1 Carassius auratus | reverse complement strand
GCATTCTGTATTTTATTTTACCCCCCCCCCACTCCACAAAAAAAACAACAACATGAGAAATGAAGACTATATATTCATAATATGTTCATATGTATGTATTTTTTTATATATATTTAATAATTTATATAGATTAAAAATATATATATACATATATATATATATATATATATATATATATATATATATATATATATATATATATATATATATATATATATATATATTTTAAATGTATATAAATTTAAGAGTATATATAAATATATATATAATACTCACTCGGTCACTGTGTGTGTAAAACACACGCACACACACACACACACATATAAAGTATATTCAATACATCTGTTTTGCATATATTTAGTCATTTATTTTAAAATGAAATGCATGTCCAAAATATATTTTTAAATATATATTATATGTAATTATACAAAATGCAATATATATATATATATATATATATATATATATATATATATATATATATTATTCAGAATACATCTGGAATACATATTCTAAATATGTGTTAATTAATTAATTTAGCTATGTCTATTTATAATTTATCTCATTATTTTTTTTTATTTCATTCTCATCAAAGTCTATCAGCATCTCTTCTCACTTGTCTGATCTCTTTTCATCTATTATAATTTCTCTTCTCTTCACTTCTCTTCTCTTCTCTTCTCTTCTCTTCTCTTTTCTGTTATATAAACGACTGTACTGAACACCCACCTGAAGGTCTTGTTGAATGTGACTACAGGACATTATGCAACTGCTTTCCTATGAACAAAGTCACACTTTTGAGACATGCACACACACACGCACACACACACACACACACACACACACACACATACATATCCAGTGTACAAATGCTGTTATCATGTAGATGCTCAGACAGGTAGAGACTGCTAAGTGAATTCCAGATCGGGATCTCACTCGGTTCATGTTTTCTTGGCACATAACTGAAATAAAATAAGTTGAAGTAAATTAAGTTAAAACTACTAAAATTAAAAATAAAACAAATAAAAGCTAAACTAATAAAAATTGTCTAAAAATTCAATTAAAATTAAAAAGAAAACAGATTATATAAAATAACAATTATTTTAAAATATGAATGCATTTTATGATAGTATATCCATAATACAAAAAAAACCCTCTGCATTATATATGTATGCATCATCTTTATATAGAAAATAGCATGCATGGCAACACTGACTTGCCTTAAAGTGACTTCACATGGACCAGCTGTGCTTTGCAAATTTGACACAAACTCAAGTTGAACTCAGTCAATTCGTAAGAGGCTCATGCTGCCATATTGATTGTTTAGAAATGTGAATGAGAAACATGCACAGTATTTACTACAGTGTGCTGTTAATGTCTTTACTGTCACATGCAATAAAAGATCTCAATGTGTGAAAAATATTGTTCCGAATCATCATTCTGTGCTATAATGTGTTTGTGCGCAGATGTCTTGTATCAAGAGTACCGCGACACCTCTAAACAGCAGGAGATCGAGCAGCGTCGACAGAGAGATGGGCTTCCGGGCTGCGGGGTCAGGGGTCACGGCTGCGCCTGCTTTACAGCTACAGCTGAGGAACAGCATGCAGTCACTGAGCCTCTGGCAAAACTTGGAGGCGGTGAAGGACAGTGGACTACTGAAGACGCTGGAGTCAAAGGAGATCACACTGCAGGAGGTGGGACACATGCTTCGTATTGACTAGTGTATAAAAATACAATATTTTCTGTTTGAGTGTATTTAAAAAAATAATTTATTGCTGTAATGCAAAGCCACATTTTCAGCATCATTACTCTTCAGTGTCACATGATCCTTCATAAAGTATTCTTATATGCTGATTTGCTGCTCAAGAAACATTTCTTATTATTATCAGTTGAAAACAGCTGTGCTGCTTAATATATTTTGTTGAAACCTTGTTGCATTTCCTCAGGACTGTGTCATGAACAGCATTTATTTGAAACATTACAAACATTTTTACTGACAGTTTTAATCAATTCAATGCATTCTTGCTGAATAAAATAATTAAAAAAAAATTCTAAACTGTATCGACCACAAACTTTGATAATGGAATGTGTCTCTGGCTCTTTCTGTAGGCCATGTTTGAACTGGTGACCTCTGAGGCATCGTACTACAAAAGCCTGGAGCTGCTGGAGACCCACTTTCTACGAAACCCTCTGCTTGTCAACACCTTGAGTCAGTCTGACATGCACTTCCTGTTCTCCAACATTGAGGACATCATGAAGGCAAGCGAGAGGTGTGTTTGTGGGAAAACCTATGCGATTAATCAGTTTATCAGATAATTATTAGTCAATTATTAACAGTTATCAGTTAATTATGTAATTCAAAATATATGTCCTAAATATATATTTTGAAAACACATTTTATATATATATATATATATATATATATATATATATATATAGAGAGAGAGAGAGAGAGAGAGAGAGAGAGAGAGAGAAACATATATCAGGGTAAATCTGGGGGGGAAATATTAATAATTTTTTGTTTAATATTATTTTAGTAATCTATTTTTTCCAATTATAAAAAATATATTTATAACATTTTCTAAAATATATCTGTTTTGAAAACTAGTAAAGTATTTATTATTAGTTAATAATTCATTTAGTAATTTATTTTATTTTAAATATATTTAAAAAATACATTTTATAAAAAATTAGTTGCTTTTTCTGTGTGTGGTCACATATTATGATATCTGCTTTTACTAATCCAATAAATAGCCTTCTAATTTCCTATGTAGCCATAACTAGTTTCATCTCACAAAGCAGTCAGTATTAATAAACTTCACATAATCTTGCTGCAATCATATTTCAGAAGTGAAAATCCCTTCAAGTCACACTGATACTCATTATTGCCCACAGGCTAAAATTAAAGTGTTGGTGCAATTTGATTCCAGTCAGCTAGCTTTACAACATAAAAATCCACCTATTAATTTAATGATTCATGTGCATGAGTCAGAAAGAGCTCGGCCCTTCCAAACCTGCTCTTGTACAGCGAACATTGGAATACAAGATTGATTTGTTAGTTGGTGCACAGCTAAGCTAATGGGTTCAAGCTAAAGTTTCTGTAAAGAAACATGTTTAATTTCTGCATCACTAGTGGCATTAAACAAAATTGGCCAGATGTAAACTAATTTTAGTGGATTTTCAAAGTTATTGCTCATGCAAGCTTTTTCAGTTCAGCTTGTTTTATGTGCATATATTATCTGGATGCTAACACTTACATGCAAACATTAAACAATATGTAAACAGTATGTACTTTCCCATTGCCACTGAAGTACATGTCTCAATTGCGTATACAAAATGTCACATAGCCATAATATTGTTGTCTAACGGTGATGACCTCATACTTTCCTCAGGTTCCTCATGGATCTGGAACACAGGATCGAAGAGTCCATTCTGATCTCAGACGTGTGCGACATTGTTCACACTCACGCCGTTAAGCACTTCCAAGTCTTCATCAGTTACGTCATCAACCAGGCGTACCAGGAGAAGAACTACAGACGAATACTGTAAGAAAATTTCTTACCTGCGCAAATTAAAAAGGTTGTATACCTGGATTCTAGCCTGAGGCTTCAGTCCTCGCTGGCTACTGATGTGTTGTGTTAGGGTTTGTGTAGGTGCTTTCATTTGTGTGTTTGCGAGCCGTGCAAAGCTCTTGAGACATTCTGTGAGTTTCAGCGCTTTCCGTTCCTTTTCAGATTAGGGTTAAAACCTGTTTTTATACAGTTTATGGTTAAAACCAGTCTGTGTGTGCATTATGTTCATAACAACAGATTGTGCACCAGAAACTGATGTTTTGTTATTTTTAACTCACACAGGTTCTTAAAGATTAACTCTAACCACATAAACAATCTTCCATCTTCCATCCAAATGTTAAATTCATTTCAAGTTCATTGTGTTGTCCTATAGAGGCAATTTCTTACTAAATACTAATTATATTTAGATTTATAACAATTAAACCTATTGTATATTTAACCAGTATATGCAAAATGAAGAATAGGAAGTTTAAAGCAAATGCTGCTGTCCAAACTCCATTTCTCTTGTGCAATCAAAGTGCATTGCTAAACTTCATTCTTAGCCACTTTACTTATAGGCCACCTGCTGGAAACGAGGCTAAACTGCACATATTTGTCAAAGATCTGTGTGAAATATCAGGCTATGTATGTTATGTTAAATGCTGCATTTCATGCTAAAATGCTGGTAATGTTATCTCTGCAGTATATGCTATTCACACTACCCAAAATGTCTGTTTTGCACCGATTGACCTAGTACCTTTGGCAAAATCAGAGTCAATATGCTGTAATTTATCACAGATTAGAAGCACACTACACAGAATAATATATCTAACAATGCAATCTGTGTATACATTAAATGAATATCTATGTTGAGTTACTTGGTTATTATATAAACCATAATCATTTCCAACTTCGTTGCAGTTTTAGGTTTGGTTGTGGACTGAATGCAGTTTAATATGACTAATCTGGATGCCAACATTTATGATTTTGACATTTTATAATCTAACAGCAATAGGCAAAGCAGTTTCATCTGACAGCAATTAAATAAAACCATGTTGTCTGCCAGGTTAAAGAGAGCACACCTTTCCACAACAAACCACATGATTTGAATCATTATGTAAAAGTAGTAATGCATCCAAGTAGAAAAAGAGTTTGTTCAAATCAACTAAATAATATTGATTAACATGATTATTTCAGCAATACAGATGTTTGTACAGTCATTTGGCTGTTTAGAATCAAAAGTGCCTGATTTTCGAATTTTTTTGAATCAGTTATTTTCAATTAATCAGGAAAAGAATGATTAATTTATTTTCAAGAGTCACTTATTTTAAGTAAATTTAGCATTGTGTATTATAATCTGCTTGTTTGCAGCTCGGATGTAGGTAACTTTACTTGCCTAATAAATGCAAACTCTCTTAAATACTATGTTAGTTGTGTTTTGACAGTATGTTT